>NC_142358.1:3137646-3422646 GCF_059441175.1 Urocampus carinirostris | reverse complement strand
AAATTTTAAAGTAAGCACGGAAGAAAAAAACGAAGATAGCAACGAAGAGTGAAAAAAATGGAAGAAGGGTAGAAAACATTTAAAGAATAAAAGCAACATAAACTGAAAGAAGGCAAGACGGAATTAACTGAATATGCACTAAATCCGGGCACTGCTGGAACGAAATAGAATGTAACAATCTTTCCTTTTTTCTCATCACGATCTAGTTTAAGTCATTTAGGATTTAATATCCTTACATCTCACCCCACAGGTGAATTTAAAGATTGAACGTCAGGCTACCTTGCAAATGGTTTCCAGCACGCAGAGAGCCGACTCTCCCGGTTGGATGATGCTGAGCACCGGCTTGTCATTGGGCAAAAGAATCCAGGACGGGGTAAGGTGCTCAGGCACCCATGTCTCGCTCTCGGCGCCGGTACGAAGAGCGTTCTTCCCGGGTGCCTCGGTGTTCAGCTGCGAGCCGAAAATATGATGCTAGTCACTCAATTTGACACCACTAGCTACAATCCTGTGAAAAAATATTTGCCCCCTTAATGATTTTTTTTCCCATATTCATCACTTACAAAGGTTTTAAATCATTAAACCAATTTTAATATCATACAGAGACAACCTAGGGAAATATAAAATGCAGTTTTGAAATGATGATTCCATTTATTAAGGCACAAAAAAAAACATATGGCCCTATGAGAAAAAGTAATTGCGATATTGATAACGAGTCTTTTACAGGGCTGTGGAGGAATTTTGGCCCACACTTCTTTGCAAATTTGTTTTGAATCTGCCATATTGAGGGGGTTTCTAGTTGGCCTTTTCAAGGTCAGACCACAGCATCTCGATTAAGTTTTGAATCCAGACTTTGACTCTTTCTTTTTTAGACATTCAGATGTGGACTTGCTGGTGTGTTTTAAATCATCCTGCAGCATCACCCAAGAGCGCTTGAGTTTGAGGGCACCAACAGACGGCTGGACATTCTCCTTAAGGATCTTCTGGTGAACACCAGAATTTGTTATTCCGTCAAACTCAACAAGTCGCCTTGGTGCTGAGGCAGCAAAGCAGCCCCAGACCATTTACTAATCATGACTCCACTATAAGTAAGATAATAGCCAAAAATTACATCCATGGGAGAGATTCCAGGCAAAAACCACTGCTGTCACAAAAGAACACAAAGAGTCATCTCACATTTGGCAAAAAGCATCTTGATTATCCTCAAGACTTTTAGAGAAAGATTATGTTGACTAATGAGTCAAACATCAAACTTTTTGGGAGGTGTGAAGCTAGTTATATCTGACGTAAAAATGGGACAGCACTTGACAAAAAGGACATGCCAAACAGTAAGTCTGGGGCTGCTTTGCTGACTCAGGACCAAAATGAAAGACCTGAAGTGGCCCAGTAAAACTCCTGATTTAAATCCAATCGAGATGCTGTGGGGTAACCTTAAACAGGCAGTTTATCCGGAATAAAAAAACTCACAATATGGCAGATTTAAAACAAGAAGAATTGGACAAAATTCCTCCACGATGTTTTGAAAAACTCATTTCCAATTATTGTAACCCAATATTTTCTGTTATCACTGCCAAAGGTGGCCCAATTCGCTATTTGGTTCAGGGGGCAAATACTTTTTCACATGGGGCCAGGTATGTTTTTGTGTTTCCTTGGTTGGTCCCCTCTGTAATATTCAAATTGGTTTTATCTGAAACCTTTGCCAGGGATACATTTCCAAAAAACACAGAATTCAGTAATGGGGCAAATACATTTTCACGGCACTATAAAACCTAATTTTTCCTTACCTGGTCCTCCTTTGTCGACTCGACAAAAATTCCAGCTGTGGTCCTTTTGACGAGCTCTTCTCCATCTGCAAAAACCTGAGCGATGCTAGGGTGGGCCCTGGTTTTCTTTTTAGAAGTGGTGTCCAGGCCCCACAGGGATGAGAAGCGACTTTTACGCTTACTGCACGAGCGGGAAACGCCATGAGCCCGCCGCCGCACGCTGTTCTCCGTACGAGCTGCCACCTGAGAAAAAAGCACAGGAGAACATTTTATTTTCTACCCGGAAGTCATCTATTGGACTCCTTTACCGTGCGAAATGTGAAAACCCTGCAAAGTAAATTACCCATCACCCACTTTTTAACATGCCTGGGAATTTTCCCACTCGTAGCAATAGTTGACTGAGGATAATGGATTGCGGCCGCACAGCTGCTATTCTTTTTAGATAACGGATTTTAAAAATATGAAAAATAGAAGTGGAAGTCCTGGAGATTGGAGATATCTGCTAAGTTAACAGGTGACCAGGTCGGGAACTTATTGCCCGCGGGCCATATACGGTACATATATGGTACATAAGTCTAAGGAAAAAAAAAACATACGGATTTCACGTATAGGATAAAATTCCTATAGGTGTAAAACCAAGTCTAGTGCGCGCATTGCTGATGGAGCACCAGTAGTGTGGATGGTTCCGTCCAGTATTTAAAGAGCATACAGTACTTCCTTTACAGTTTACAGTCAAGGTGTCGCACCAACAAACCCCGTCTTGGCTGTGCGTCGCTAAGGCATCCTTTTTATGAAAGCTTATTAGACAATTTAGGTTTACTGTTAAGACACTTTATAATGTAACCCACAGAAAAACTGTAGATCCAACATGGCGGCGCGACTACTACACGCAGCGGCTTGTGTCCCTCCAGTAAATCTTTTTTTATCTTCTTGCTCATACCTCACTTGAATGTGTAAAACTGGAGTGTCATGCCCAATTTCGTTGTCACAATTTGTTAGCCCATTTGTAACAATGACAATATAGGTATATTCTATTCTATTCTATCTAAATAGCCAGACACGCCAGCCAAGCACACAGAACCATTTTAATGGGTGAGCGGTAGGGGTGGGCGGAGTTATGCACACAGTGCACTTCTCTCTGCCCAGCGCAGTCTGCACCGAAGGTAAATATGTCAGTATCCTTGTTTGCAGTATTTTGTGACATTTTAACAAAACAACTCTGCTTGCACCTTATTTTGAAACCATTATTTCTGAAAAAGAAAACAAGGTCAAAATGAGCTTTAACTATCTTAAGTAACTGTGGGAGGGAGACAAGTTTAAGGTGGTATATTTGTTGGTATGGGACAAGGGCTCTGGTATTATTCTTATTTGATAAATGTAATCAAATCACCTAAAGTTACACAGTGAAATCAAATTTTATCTGGAGAGCGGGTTATGCGGTTTCGCTGACATTTGTCTTAAACTTTATGGTACGGCTCTCTCTCCCCCCCCAAAAATAAAAAATAAAATCATAATATTTTGCTATTATGGCTTTTTAAGTCAAAAAGGTCCCTCCCCTTGCGTAAAACTAGCTCCGACTGATGCTATTTGCCAATTTGGCTAGCAACTATATTAGTGAAAATATGAGCTAAATCCAGCAAAAATCTGTAGAGTGATGCCTTGCTACTTGGAAGGTTATTGTGCACACAAAGAAAAGCGTAACTGCCGATTTGTCATTGTGGTTCACACCCATCAAACACGCTATAGAAAATGTCTGCTTATTTCCTTTATGAGCCATTTTTACTTTCCACAATACACCTACCACCTTTTCCAACCCTCCAGAAAAACTGGGAAATACTGGCAGGGACAGGCCAGAGTGTGTAAGGCACTTTTATTCGCAAAACTAAACTATCTTTTTTTTCTAAAATTAACTTATTATGTTACCTGGACAAACCTGGGTGTAACCAGCACTTTTCTTTGTTAAAATGTAAATATTTAATCATAAAAAATGAACTCATTGTGTTGACTGCTAATATCCAACAAGACATTTTTGGTGAAAAACAAGCATCTTACTGTGAGAGATGATTTAAAATACAGGCAGGGACAAACCACACACTTTCTCCTTAAAATTAAACTATTAAATCAGGGTTTTACTTTAAAATGAACTTGTTACACTGCACCGCCAAGCGGCACGTGAGCGGCACAGTCCTGAGGTCATGAGATTGAACCCTCTTGTGCATAGTTTGCATGTCTCCTCGTGCTTGCGTGGGCTTACTCCGGGCACTTTGGTTTCCTCCCACATTCCAAAAACATACATGTCAGGTTGATTGGCCTAACAAAAATTGTCCCTAAGTGTGAATGAGTGAGTGACTTGTCTCTGTTACTGACTGGCCAGCAGTCGAGGGTGTTCCTGCCCACTGCCCGAAGATAGCTGGGATGGGCTCCAGCACCCCTGCGACCCCTACTGAGGATACGCGGTGCAGATAATGGATGGATGAATGTTACAGTGCCTATTAGCAGGCTACTAGACATTTACGGTTAAAATGAGCTAATTCTGTTTGGCCTGTTCCTGTGAGAGATGGTGTAGTTTAAAATTAAAATATCAACTCATGTGTTTTTTTTTTTGAAAATCTAAACGTGTCAAGTCACCTGTTAGCAGCCTGCGAGAGATTTTGGGTTAAAAAGTGTGCATCTTACCAGGGCATGGAAGGAGGAGACAGAGAAAATCCCGAGGCGTCCCATGGCCACCTTAGTGGGCCGCGAGGCAAAAGCCAGAAGACGCTTTGGATTGGGCAGTTCGCCACCCTGCAGGCTGGCCAGGTAACATCGGAATCTAAAGAGGTCCATGTGGAACTGCTCCAGGTTCTGCTCCCACAGGAATATCTGCCACAGCGGAAAAAATTCCAGTTCACTCGTCCACTCACTTGAAATGTTCTGGCCTAGTTCTCTCTGGTTTAGGAAAGGCTCGCAACGCCGCCTGCCAGAACGGCGATAATGCGGCCACCTTCTGGCGACTGCCAGCAGTTTTTCATGCTTTTTATCGGTTTACTTAGGGACAATGGGGGAACCTGACATTGACCCGACAGAACCGCCCCGATTGGGTAGCGCCTGACAAAGAGCGTTCCATTTCTCCTTTAAGACAACTCATTATTATGGAGGGTGGCACAGCCTCATGCACATTATCAAGAGGTAAAGAAGAGTTGTACAACTACTTTTATTAAAAAATAGAATAAATAAAAAGATATATTACAATTATGAGGAGGCAGAGAGCAGATATGTTGTGCTACTTCTCACTCTAGAATTCAAAATATATTGTAATTATGGAGAAGTAGAGAGGACACATGACCACGTTGTGTTACTACTTCTGTAGAGAATCCAAATTACAGAGTGGCAGATAGAAGACATGACCAAATTGTGCTACTACTTCAATAGAAAATCAAGACTAGTTATGGAAAGGCAGAGAGAGGACACAACCTAGTTGTAGTATTACATCTATAAAAAAAAAATCAAGATATATTCTAATTATGAGTTGGCAGAGATGAGGCATGACCAAGTTGTATAAGAATTTCTACAGAAAATAAAAACAGATCATAATTATGGAGTGACAGAGACGAGACACTACCAAGTTGTGCTACTACTTCTACAGAAATACAGAGAGGAAGATAAGAGAAATGACCAAAATTTATTTTACTACTTCTATAAAAGAATCAAGATACACAGGGTGTTTCAAAAAATGTGATATCATTTGACTATTAATAATTCATTATAGTAAATATATGTATTTCCCTGTATTGACTCACAAGCAGCTAATTCGTCGATAAAAAGCAAAACAAATAGTAGTTTGCTGTAGTCTCTTACCCAAGAGGTACATCAGCGTGTTTGTCAGGAGCTGGATTACCGATTTGACGTATGCGCGGTCTCACGCTGTGCGCATTTTGAACATTTGTAAAATCGTTCATATAATCCACATTCGTTTGCATTCTCATTCAGAATATATCTTATGATCTTCAACATTAATTCAGTTTAATTGCATTTGCCTTAATCATGTTCTTTCTGTGATATTTGCATCTCAAAGGATATCAATATTTTTTAACACACTATTATAATTACGGAGAGATAGAGAGGAGACAAAGCAAGTTGCTGTACTACTACTAAAGATCTTCAAAACAAAATGTAAGTATTGAGAGCTAGTGATGAAACACAACAAAATTGTGCAACGCCTCGAATCCAGAATCCAAATCCATTTTTAATGAGAAACATAAATGCTTCCAGACTGATAGTATCAGCAAATTGAACATTATGGCGTGGTGTCAAGTGACTTAATTGTCTGCTCTTTTTTTCTATTGGGCCTATAAAGTGTGACGTCAAACAATATGTTACGAAAGTGAGAACACCCTCACATTTCTGCAGAGATTTAATTATAATGTTTAATTGAACAACACTGAAGAAACATCACTTTGACAAAATAAAAGGTAGTCTTTTTTAAGCTTATATATCAGTGTAAATGTATTTTCCCCTCAAAAATCTCAAATTATAGCCATTAGTAGCTAAACCCCTGGTGAGTACACCCCAAAGTGAAAGTGTGGCCACCATGATTTTGCAGAACCGCCTTAATCATCCTGGGCATGGATGTAACTAGAGCCTCACAGGTTGTAGCTGGAATGCTTTTCCACTCCTCCATGACAACATGACGGAGCTGTGGGATAATCGAGATCTTGCGCTTCTCTACCTTCCGCGGAGGGATGCCCCAAAGATGTTCTATTGAGTTTCAATTTGTAGACATACTTGGCCAGTCCACCACCTTTACTCTTAGCTCCTTTAGAAAAGCCGTGGTTATCTTAGAGTCCTGTTTGGGGTCTTTGTCATGCTTTAACACTGCCCGCTGACCCAGTTTCCACGGGGATGGGATCGTTCACTGCTTCAGTATTTCACAGAATAAACTAGAATTCATGTTCCCATCAATGGAATGCAACTCCCCAACTTTAGTTGCACTCGGTCAACCCCAAACCATGACATTCCCACCACCATGCTTGACCGTAGGCACAACCCAAACATCTTTGTACTCTTCAACTGGTTGCCGCCACACATGCTTTATACTATTTGAACCAAAAAAAACAATCTTTGTCTCATCAGAGCAGAGAGTATTTTTTGGCAAGCCATGGCCTTTGGTGATATATATTCAGCAAACCTTTGGCAGTATTTCTAGTGGACAGCCTTCAGAAGAGGCTTCTTTCTGGGGCAAAAGTCACACAAACCAATTTGATGAAGTGTGCAGCGCATGGTTTGAGTACTTACAGGCTGAACCCTCACCTTTTCAATCTTTTCAGCATGGCTGACAGCACTCCTGCGCCTATCGTTCTTAGATAGCATTTGAATATGATGCTGTGCATGTTCATCAATCTTTTTATAGTGCCACAATTTTTTTTAGTGACCAGTAAAGATTGTCAAAATAAACACAGCTGTAAAGCTTGTGTCAAGTAAGGCTGGGCGTGAAAACTGACCGTCACGTGACTGGGCGGATCCGATCACATAACCAAGCTCTACCCGCCGCTCGCTTTTGCTGACGTATATTGCAGAAAAAAACGGGGCTGAATCCAGTGCAAAAGGGGAGCGAGTAGTGAAGGGTATTACAAGCATTGCATTGTTTGTACATTTAGGGGTGGAATGTCTTGGGGTGTACTCACTTTTGTTGCCAGGGATTTAGCTATTAATCACTATATTCAGGGCCGTAGCCATACAAACGCACATAATGCGAACTGCGTAGAGCGCAAATGTGCTATATGGGAAGCATTCGTGCTTAGGGCACCATAATGGCTAGCAACGGCCCTGATTATATTTTAATTTTGTAGGGGGGAATCAATTTACACTGCAATTTATGCTTTACACAGACTTCTTTTCATTGTGTCAAAGTGTTGTCTCTTCAGTGTTGTTCTATCAAATACTATAATGACATCTCTGACGACTCTTTGAGAGGTAGACTCACTTCTGTGACATATTGTATTCCCAGGTAACAAAATCAAATAAAATCCACGGATGGGCAGATTACCTGATCGAGGATGGTTTTCCTCTTCTTTGCGTCAATGACGGCGGCCAGCTGCATGTCGCCCATCTTCTTCATCTTCTCGTCCATGTCGATTTTTTGCTCCAGTTTTTTTATCTCGGCACGGAGGAGGCCAACCGTATCGTTGCGCCGATGCTCTCGGGCTACGGCGCTGGCACACGCAGAGTGCACAGCCGTGATCCAGTTCTCCAGCTCTGTCTGGCTGCACGTCTGAAAATTCACAATATCGTAAAAATAAATAAAACATTACGTAATTAGGTCACACTTCATATTTATGATAAATATATGTATGATTCTCTATATAATAAACTTTATAAACTATTTGAATGTAATCTATTGGGAAAATGAATATACAAATAAATACATAAATAAATCATGTGGTTTTGGAGTAACATTTCATGTCCTCATCTTTCCCATAGCCTAATTTTTCTCTAAAATATGCAAAATGTTATCAAAAAGTATCTTAATTATTCACTTTAGGTTAGGTGTCTCAAACTCACTGCCCCCAGTGTGTACTATTTTCCCACAAGATGTCTCTGTATTCTATTGTGCCATGAAAAGCATCCACATTGTATTGTGAAATCATAAAACCACAACGTAAAAAGACAAAATACAGAGGTTCAAAGTGACCAACATGCACCTTATTACTTTTGAAGGGAAGATAAATAAGAAAAGAAAAAAAAGGCAAAAAGGAAAATAGAGAAAAAAAAGAGACAAAAATAAAATAAAATAAAAAAGAAATACAAAAAAGTAAAACTCGCGTAGAAAGGGAAAAGAAAAAGAAACAAAAGAGAAAAAGAAAGAAAAAGAGAAAGTTGCATTTTTTTCCTAATTTTGTCTTATGTCCTCTTTAGTTCCTTTTTTTTCTTTCTTTATCTCAATTTTCCTACCTTTGCTTTTTTCTCTCCGTACTTTTGTTTTTTTCTGTTTTAATTTTTTGCCTCTTTTTGATATTTCTTCTTTCCTATTTTATATTCTTTTTTTTAAATTCCCTTCTTTTTGTCTTTCTTTGGAAAAAGTCTGAGGGAAATTGGAAGAAAAAGGTGCCTTTTGCTCATTTTCAGTATATGTAGTTTGTAGTCTTCCCTGGATTCATTTTGGTTGCACTACACATTTCACTGACATCTAGTGGACAAATATAAAACACTTTCCCTTTAAGAACAGCAGGATGTTTTTATCATCCCTGTTTTTGTGGAAAGCACCACTTGGCCAAACTTCTCTGAATCCTAGCTTCAGCAGCCCTCAACTCAATTGAGTTTGAGACCCCCGATTTAAGTGTTTGCAATCATTCAACCCTAAATAAAATGTTATTTAAATATTATTTTCTCTTTTAGAAAACTTTTTGGTGACACACATGGTCAATTTTATTGTGTCTGCAGTGCAATGTAATCATGTTCCTCAAAATCTTTTTTTTTTCTTTAATAATTTGAAAAACTACACTCAACTTAATTTATTTTTTCAAGTAAATATAATGAATTTATATTTTTACTTGCTCTTTTGTTCAAATTCGACAAGTCCCAGGAGTAATTTTCCACCCAGTTGGATTGTGCCCAATTGCTTTCCGAAAAGACTACAATTCAATAAAAGCCATTTCCAGGAAGTGACATTGTTTGATTTTGGTTGGAGTTCAACTGTGGAAAAGAGATAAGCTTTGACCTTTACTCACTTTACTTTATATTTGATTTGAAACGTGTTATAATGTATGGGTCAATCTTAAAGTTATACCCCGATATGGAAAATTATGGAAAACATTTATTGAGTAGTGTTTTAAACAAATATATTAGATTTAGTCATTAAAGTTTTGTTACACTGATGAAAGTTAGCTAGCTGAAAGTTGATCAGATAAATATAAATTCCACTCAATGTCTATAAACCTACTAGTTTGGAGTGGGGACATACAATTGGGGGGAATTATTTCAGGGAGTCGTAATAAATAATAATATAACATATTAATAATATTAAAATTAACTTCATATCGTACATATGTTTGCGTTTATGAACATAAGACTTTTCAAAAATAAGCTTTGTTGTTAAAATGTTGTTATAAAACAAGCTGTAATTATAATTGTATCATCCCTGAGCTTAACCACAATGTATTCGTTAGTGTTAAACAGATCAATGTTGTAATAAAATTCTAAAAACATGAAACATAGGATATTTCTCTTCAAAAATCATGACACCAAAATGTTACTGCAAAAAGAAATCACCGATACACATTTATTTTCAAAAGCAAAGTAAATTTCTATGCATAATCTTACCATGTGATTATTTTTGCTCCCCTTTTGTAAATTACTCATTCCTGCCATCTTAGTGGTACTCAAATGTACATCCCAGGTATTGAATCAAGTTAAGTCATGTCATTAAAATGGTTTAAATGTCATTATTAAACAATGTCCTTATTTATGGGAAACATAATAGAAACCCTAAATGAATTTTTAAATGTCTTTACTTATTTTTCCATTTTGAATAGTATGCTTTAAAGTAGAGGAAAAAATGAATAAAGAAATGAAAGAAATCATACATTTTTACTGCAAGAGCACACTACAAACAAACATCTTTTGGGTTTAAAAAGGCCAAAATTCACGTACATGGCTAATTGTAGAGAAGTATTATTTATCCTAAATTTGGGATCGTATTTCTTCTAGAGAAATGAGAAAAAATATTTCTTAAACTTAAGGTGTTAGTTTTATTAATTTAAATGTTTTTCTCACCTTTTCTAGTAAAATAAAATAAAATAAAATAAAACACTTAAGTGAGAAACATTTTCTGATATGGCAAATCGTTTGGATTATTGTAAATCTTAAAATACATTTTAAAATGGAAAATATATTTAAAATGAGCAAGATTATCAGCAAAATTGCTACAATGGTTTCCTCAATTATCTATTTTGACTTTTTTCAGATTATACGTTACTCATAAGAATTACCGGTATTCTTTTTTGGGCTTGGTCTTACATCTGATTAGCAAATGACAAATCAGATCAAATATTTAAATGTATTATTATTTAATTTTATATTATTTTGCCTGGTATAAAAAAAAGTTTTGCACTGGTCAAGGCTACATGGCTGAAAAAATACAGTAAAACCCCAGTTTACAGCGTCCCTGACTAAGAATGTTTTCGCAATAGGATGTGGACGGAAGGGGACTGACTTGCTTTGAATTGTTTTCTTAGGTTTTAGTATCTAATTTGCGAATCACCGGTTCACCCAGTAGGTGGGGCTGAAGATCCATCACCAGAATCAGATCAAACTAGCCTCTTTGTCTCTCGTATTTATAATGACGGAAGCATTTCTCAAAACATTTCTTAGCTTTTAAATTATCCATTTAGTAGCTCATTGATATAAAAATAAATGATGATCAAAGCTTTATTTTAAGAAAACTAAAACGAAAACCAATCGGACAATGAGACATCAAGACAAAATTGCAAGCTTCTAATTAGCAAAAGAAAGGGCACCATGTGGGGAAAGGGGAGTTGGAACTGAATAGAGATGGCAACGTTGTAATTTTTGTGGCTAGCCAGATATTCTCTCTACATCGAATACAATGTGTTTTGGCCCCCTTGTTACGGCATTTTTCCCACCATACAACATCGACAACAAATCATTCTAAATGCCGGTCTGCTATTGATTTGCGTCACGGCATCATGAAGATAAAGATATGTTATTATATGCTGCAAGCTCGTGTCACCAAATTTGTTTTGCTATGGGTCTGAGGCCTGCAGTGAGAAAGTGAGAAGCAAAAACATGATAACCATGAAAACAAAGCTTATGATTCTCAAAAAATACAACGAAGGCACACTAATGGCTACCCTGCATTTCCATAAACAATCAACAGGCAGGACTATAATTGCAAATAGGGAGGCGATTAAAGCAAGGAAATCTAAGGGCATGACAATCCTTGGAAGTTTTTAAATCAGTTTTCATTAGAAGTCACATTCTCTTCCCCCTTGCTACTCCACTGTACCTCAAGTTACATCACACCAAAAATGAATACATTTTTTTTCCTCTATGTGTATGTTCATTTATTACGTTATTTTATCATACATTTTGTTATTTGAATGTTCTTATCTTGGGGGCGCATTAGCTCAATCACAGGTTTCTATCCGCCGCCATACAGTAATTGTGTATCTCGGGGGTCTACTGTATTCCAGAAACGAAACAACACTAAAAATAAAAAAAAATATATGTCTATAATCTTGTGATCTTACCTGGAACAAGAAGGCGTCTCCGAGCGAGTTGCTGAGGCAGAAGACAAAATCTTTTTTGGGGTGTTCGGGCACGGCCTGCACAATGCTGTTCTCCGCCCAGACGGCGTATTTGGGGGTGCTTCCGTTGTCGATACCCGAGCGCCCGTCCGTCTCGTAGAAAAATAGGGTGCAGCCTGAGGGAAAAAAGATTTTAAATGCTACTTTCAAAGGAAATAAGTTTTCAATTCCGCTCGAATATGGTATGAACAGCTTGCAAGAGAATTATTACCTTTAGGGCTGCAAGAACTAATCGATAAAATCAATTAAGATTGATTATTAAAACAGTTGGCAACTACTTAAATCATCGATTTGTTATTTTACGTGATTTTTGGGTCACTAAGTACTTAAAACATTGCAAATAAGAGCACACGCAATTCTATTGTGGCGCTGAGAGTTGTAGTACCACTTTCTTTTTTTATTGAACATTGCATCATTACAAATGTAAATTTAAACGTAAATAAAATTGGCATGAAAGTTTCAACTGTGTATTGTTTGACTGTTTCATAATGAAACATTTTTCAAGGGAACAGAAAGTGCTGCAAAGGTACAGAGAAAATAAATTAAAAAATAGGTAAATAAAATTAAAATAATAATAATGACATGTGGGCAGCACGGCGGCGCAGTGGTTAGCGCATTTGCCTGACTCCACTATCTGTGTGTGAGTGTTTGTGTGAATGGGTAAGTGTGAAGTACATTGTAAAGGGCTTTGGGAGGTCTTCAGTTACTTGAAAGGCGCTATTAAATGCAGTCTATTTACCATTTACCATTACAAATGAGTATTAATTCCTATATTTTTATTTTATTTTAATGTTTTCATCTCGGGTACTTGAGGGTCGGAATAGCTGGTTAACATAGATTTCAATACCCCGCTATAGAGCAATTCCCCTTTGCGACTCCCCCTTTAGAATGCATTCAGGTCGTATCCTGGGGTTCTGCTGTATACTAAGCCCCAAAAAAGATGACAGAAACAATAATAAAGCTAAGTCAGTTAGGCCCGGGGAACATCTTTTTTATGTTCATAAAGTGCAATTACACCTATTTTACACTAGGGGGCAGTGGCATTCTTAATGGAGGGGGGCATGACAGAGAATAATTGAGAAGCACTAAGCTAAGTCAAGCTTTAACCGAGTTTTGTCACCCGGACATCAATACAATATGGCGAACAATCAAAAGCGAGACGTGATGAGACAACAAACCTTTAAGCGACACCCAGTAGCTTTTCCACTTTCGCCTCGCGGCAGGCTCCACCTTCTTGTTCTTCTTGTGCACCAGGAAGTTCTTGACAGCCAGTTGCCCCGCCTTGCGCACTGTGCCCCGCCCCCCCAAAAGACCTGCCTCCGAAGGATAGGCGGAGCTTAAGGTGCTCTGTTCGTCACTCAAGACCTCGTCCAAACTCGCCGTCTGGCAGGAACTCATCTCCAACTCTTGACGGAAGTTCTCGTAGACGCCCTGGATGGGGTCAGACGCCACACCGGCCCGGCCACCGTCGTTTCCGGTGCTACTCCCGCTGTCGCTGCCGCCGAAGCGGGTCGACCCACTTTTGTAGGGCCGGGGCTCTGACTCCAAAGTCACCCCGTCGATGCCACTGTCCTCATATTCGCTGCCCTCGCCTGCCGTGACATCCTGGGGGGCGTGGCACAGGTGAGACGGCATAATGACATCATCACAAGACACTACATCCAAAATGGCCCCGCCCCTGCCTAGCACCAGGGAAAACACAATCTGGGTTCACGGTTTTTGTGTTAGAAATTGCCCAAAAACTGGATTTAAAAAAAACATGTTGCCCAGCACAAGTTTCTTGCTGCTGTTGTTCAAGTGCAGCTTCCCCCGGTTGTGGCACCACAACGTCTGCCCAACCCCCCTGATGCCCCCCACCCGTGTCCTCCTCCCCCTGTGCACCCTTGCCCATGCCCCTGTGCGTTCTCCCACACACTAGCGATGTGCCGAATGTAATGGCTCATTGAGCCGACTCTTCAAAGTGAACGATGGGAGATGGCTCCCCTCCAATAAGGATATGTACAGGTTTTTAGACATTTTAGAAATTCATATTAAATTTGGCGGCACGGCGGCTGAGTGCGGCAAAGTTCTGAGGACATAGGATCAAACCCAGCTACCACCTTACCTCTGGAGTTTGCATGTTCTTCCCGTGTGTTTCCTACAGGCACTCTGGTGGGGAGGAACCACAATCCAAAAACATGCCTGTCAGGTTGATAGGCCGGTCAAAATTGACCCTAGGTGTGAATGTGCGAGTGAGTTGTCTGTCGCTGTGTGGCCTGCGACAGGCTGGCAACCAGTTCAGGGTGTCCGCTGCCCAATGCCCCAAAATAGCTGGGCTGGGCTCTGGGATGCCCTTTCGCTATTTAGTGACAAAAAGTAGCATCATGCTTGAAAAAGATCACAGACTCCTGGTGTATATATGTCTCATCTCATCTCATTAGCTGTACCTCTTATCCTTATTAGGGTCGCGGGAGGGCTGGAGCCCATCCCAGCCATCTCCGGGCAGTGGGCAGGGGACACCCTGAACTGGTTGCCGGCCAATCGCAGGGCACACGGGGACAGACAACTCACTCGCTCATTCACACCTAGGGACAATTTGGACCGGCCAATTCACCTGAAATGCATGTCTTTGGGATGTTTGAGGAAACCGGAGTGCCCGGAGGAACGGGGAGAACATATATACTCTGAACAGGAAGTCCGATAGCTGGATTTGAACCCACAAAGGAGGTTCCCAAGACCTTAGAACTGTGTCGCACACGTGCTAACCAATAGCAACAACACAAATAATCTGAAAAGCCGTTTAGGAGCCGAATCATTTAGGTGAGTCGGACCGAAAAAAACGGTTCTCTAAAAAGAGCTGCAATTCCCATCACTGGGATACACATGGCCAATAGCTCCCGGGAGATGAAAACGGGGAGGGGGGTGCGCTTTGCCGACCAATCACGTGAACTAATCAAGCGCTTTTGAGCTCTTTTTTGGAGGGGGGCAGGTGTTGGGGGGCCTCACAGTGACAAGGGCCACCATGCACAGTATTCTTACCGTGACACTTTTGCAACCCCCCCCCCTCATTAGCATCACAAAAGCTAAAACATTTCAACTGGAAACTCAATGGTACCCGTCCTAGACATAAAAAAACAAAATGTGAGCTTTCCTCAGACTCTTAATCTGATTGTACGGATTATGCACTAAAGGAAACACTCAGACACAAATAAAAAAGGGGGTATTGTGGTGAATATTTTGCAAGGTCTTGCTTGCAACGCCAAGGTTTCTAGACCAGGGGTCGGCAAACTAGGGTCCGAGGGTCACACGGGCCCGTGGGGCTTTTTCACCCGGCCCCTTGCCTGTGAGCTGTACAATTTGTTTTGCACCTGCTGGGAATATCAATTCAAAAAAGTGGCAGGAAATTTTATTTACTTTAAAGTGCTATAAATCAGAAAAGTGAGTGGGATTTAATAAGTTTTTTCGGCCCACTTCATTTCAGGCATTCTGTTATGCATTGAAGTGATATTTACATTTGCACACAAAGAACGTTACAGCCTGAAATGAATAATTTAATCAATAATTAAATGAATGAATAGTAAATAAAGGACTGACGATTACAAAAAATATTGTGGAGACAACTTTGTCGTCATTTGATCTTTGTGTGTCATCAATAAAACTATCCATCCATCCATCCATTATCTGCATCGCTTATCCTCAGTAGGGTTGCAGGGGTGCTGGAGCCCATCCCAGCTGTCCTTAGGCAGTGGGCAGGGGACAACCTGAACTGGTTGCCAGCCAGTGGCAGGGTTCGCAGGGACATGGTGCTTCTCCACCCATGCATTTGAGATCCCCTGAACTGGAAAATATTGGAATTGTGTTTTCTTTGCTTATTTAATGAATCTTCTTGTTATTCATTTGAACTGTTATTGAAATTCAAAGTGTATTACTGTGTAACTTATTCTGACACAAAATAGATTGATTGTTAATTCTAAACCCTATCAGTGCAGATAAACGTAAATTTTGCTACTAAAAATAGGTTAACAACGAAATTAGAGTAGATGACCGGCTATCAAACTGAATAATAAATAAAACATCCATCCATTATTTGCACCGCTTATCTTCAGTAAGGTCGTGGGGGTGCTGGAGCTCATCCCAGCTGTCTTCGGGCAGTGGGCAGGGGACACCCTGAACTGGTTGCCAGTCAGTCGCAGGGCACACAGGGACAGACAGGTCTCTCGCTCATTCACACCTAGGGACAATTTGGACCGGCCAATTGACCTGACATGCATGTTTTTGGAATGTGGGAGGAAGCCCAAGTGCCCGGAGGAAACCCACGCAACCCACGGGGAGAACATGCAAACTCCACACAGGAAGGTCCGATCTCATGACCTTAGAACTGTGCCGGACATGCGCTAACCACTGCCCCGCCATGCTGCCCGAAATTAACAAAATAAATATTACCACTCCTCAAACCTAGAACAAGTCCAGTAGCTTTTATTTCCTCTGTCTGACAGCATATGAGCTACACTCAGGTATTGCTGAGGTTTGTATTCGAGACTGTATTGCTACATACAAAAAATGTACCGTAATCAACATTTTTTTCTCCTCCTGGCCCATTCAAAAAATGTTTAAGCCAATGCGGCCCGCGACTCAAAAAGTTTGCCTACGCCTGTACTACAGTAAACTGTACTACAATAATTTTACCAAATTACTACAAAAACTAAATATGAAATTTAGTGCTGAAAACAGGGACCTAGTATATGACTTTTTTTCATTCTGAAAAGAAAAGAATTCTATGGAAATACTAAAAAATACAACTATATTGATATTGCAAAAAAAATATATATATATAATATTATGGTAATACTACAATACTACAAAAATACTACGAAAATATTACGATTAAGGGTTATATGACTTGACTCCAACAATTTTTCGATTGGAATACTACAAAAATAATTCTATGGAAACGCTATAATAATACAACTGCCGAAATGCAACAAAAGTATAACTACAGTAATACTACAAATATACTACAGAAATACTAGACAATACTCCTATGGAAATACCTAAAAAAACTTCCATAGAAATACTACAAAGATACTAATGCAGAAATTGATAATGCGTAGTGAACAGAGTTGTGTACAAAAAAATACTACAATTAATTAAATGTTTACACTAATTATAATAACTTAAAGAAATGAATTGTGAAAGAAATATCAATAATTGACCTTAACCTGGATATTTCCCTACATGTAAACATAGCCACTGCACAGTAAACAAATGGTAAATGGTAAATGGTCTGCATTGATTTAGCGCTTTTCAAGTCAATGAAGACCTCCCAAAACGCTTTACAATGTGCTTCACACTTACCCATTCACACACACACTCACACACCAATAGCGGCCATGAACAAATGTTTCGTTTTCCAGGAAAAAAAAAACGGACCTTACCTGGATAGTCTGCGCCCTCCTGCCCTGCATGCTGGCCCCAATGGTCTCCCTGGCCAGGCGCGGCCCCTCGGAAAGACAATGCGAGCGTCTGCACGGCAACGTGAAAGCGCCATATGCATTCCTGTCTTCCTCAGAAGTCGTCTTTCCGTCTTCCTCCTTCCCCTCTACCAGGTTGGAGAACTGAGTGTTAGGTCTCTTTTGACAGTAAAGCTCATCAAAGGAGTTTGCCCGCTCAGCAGAATCGGCGGGACTGGATTTTAACGGACCCCGGTAGTCTGCCTCGCCACAAGGTGGGACAATCTCCTCCGTGCTGGTCAAGTGGTCCTGGCTGATGTCCGACAGGGAAAAGTCCAAACTGTCTTCCCTCCAGGTATCGGCCGACTTGGATCGTTTGTTCATGAATCCTGGTTCCTTGGAGGTGTCCTGGATGTACGTCACCTCGCCGGCATAGTAATCCAAAGCCTCGTCAGCGGTTGGTCCGGGAAGCGTGATGAGAACAGCAGAACCAGCCGGGTCGTGGTGGAAAGACATGGGCCTGAGGTTCATAGCCACACGGTCTACCCAAACGGGGCTCCCAAAATCTGGCAGGACGTCGGCTTGGTTGAAGGGGTCCAGGCCGTTTTCGGCCAGGGACTGGGGGATGCTGGGAGTGCTGCTGGAACGGGTGCTGGCCTCGGAATTGCGGTGCTCCATTTTGCCGGATGAGGTGTGCCGGCAGCGTCGCTTGGTGGAAAAGCGAAGTGAGCGCGATGTTTTCCGGGAAAGGTAGCCGCGTTCCGGAGCGAAGAAGGCATGCTCCCCGTGCTGGCTTTCCGCATTTCCCATGATTCAGCGTCTAGGGGACAAGGCAGCTGTCAATGGACATCTTCTCTATGACGATTGATCAAATGACTATAGCAATGTAAGCTTACGCTGACTAACTTGAATGGAGCAAAATGTGAAAGAAAGCAACGCAAGACAAATACCCAAATGGTGACAGAACAACAAGAAAATTACCAAAATGGCGAGACTATGAGACACGTTAAAGAAACACGAACTGGGTCTAACTGAGGAAAGCATGAAAGAAAAATAACGCAGAACATACACCCAAACAACAACAGGTATGCCATGACAACGAGACCATGATAATAAGAATAATAATGATGGAACACCGAATAGCTCCAAGTGAACAAAATATGAAACGAAGACAATGTAGGATATGTACTGTACTCGCACTACAACAGAATATCGAGTGGGCCCTGAAGGCGAGACCGTAAATCACAGTATTTTGAATACCATATAATAACTCTAGCAGGCTGCGAGGGTTAATTGGTCCCCACCAGGGTCTCAAACCTGTAAATATCTCATATATATATTATATATATTAGTCAAATATGATCCAAAATTGGTCCAATTTTTTAAAATAGTGTATCATTTATAGTACCAAATGCTTTAAGTCAATAAATATCCCAGCTGCGTATCTCCCTTATGCTATTGGTAATTTTTTCTACTGCATAAATAATGGCCATTGTTGTTGCTTTAAAACCATATTGACTTTTGTTAATTAATGTATGCTCATCTATAAATGTGTCAAGTCTATTATTAAAAATATTCTCTATTTTTATGGAGAACTGAGGAAGCAGAGAAACCGGTCTTCCCTGTTTGTGAAGATGTAGATGTGTTTGTTTCTATTTTTGTATATTGGTATGACTTTTGTTATGTTAATTCTATTTGGAAATAGCCCTGTTAGAAATGATAGATTACATATGTAGGTTAATGGTTTCACAATGCTATGTATAGTTTGCTTAACTAATACCATACCTATGTCAAAACAATTAGAAGACGTTTTCTTCTTACAGTTGTTTACTGTGTCTATATTCTCTAATTTGATTACTCTACAGTCTACACAAAAACATGGTGTTTGAATTTTATTTGATCAGTGACTCAAATTGTTTACTACTGCACTCAGGAATAATTAAGTCTAGTTTCGCGCCAACATTTCCAAAAAAACGATAAATATTTTCCACAATTTTATATAAATTATAATTGTCACTGTCACTGTCAATGCACTACTCTCTGGTCTCCCGAAGTCCAGAATCAAGAGTCTTCAGCTGGTACAAAATGCCGCAGCGAGGCTTTTAACTAGGACAAAAAAGTCCGATCACATCACGCCGATTTTGGCTAACCTGCATTGGCTCCCTGTTAGCCTAAGATGTGATTTCAAGGTTCTCTTAGTATTATACAAAATCATACATGGACTTGCTCCCTCATATCTTTCAGATCTGATTCCCCCTATGTTCCGGTCCGAAGCCTTTGTTCTGAGAGCGCCGGTTTTCTAGTGATCCAAGAGCCAAGAAGTGTTCCGCTGGTTCGAGAGCGTTCTCCATCCGGGCACCGGTGCTGTGGAATGCTCTTCCTCCTGAGATCCGATCTGCAACCTCAGTGGAAATGTTTAAATCCAAGCTTAAGACTCACTTCTACGCTATAGCATATGAATAACCTATACTTTTCGTGGACAATATCTCTGTATTATTTGTAATTGCATCATCCTTTGCTGTCTGGTAATCCTGGAAAGGGGATACCACATGTGCAGTCTCTTCTCAAGGTTTCTTCATTTTCCTCTTGTTGAGGGTTTTTGAAATTTTCCTTGCCCTCATGTTGGTTCCAGATCAGGGGATGGTGTAATAATAGTCTGAAAAAAATAGTCTGTGTAATAACCTGTGAAGCCCTTTGAGACTCTTTGTGATTAAGGGCTATACAAATAAAAATGACTTGACTTAACTTGACTATTCTTAACAATGAAATAGTTTGGATATGCATTACTTACTTTATTACCCTTTATTATAGTATTTGATATTCCCCAAATGCCTTTATTATTGTTTTTTTTTCTTATGTACTAAATTTGTATAATATACTTTCTTACTAGCTCTTAATATGTCCATCAAGTTTTTTTTATATGTCATATATTGGGATTCGGCTTCTTTGGTTCTTAGTCTAATGAATTTTGTATATAAAGGTGTTTTTATTTTTGCAAGCATTGTATAAACTCTTAGTTATCTACGGATGCTTTTTATTATACTCTGTCCTGAATATCAAAAAATATATATCAGACGCACTATCCACATCGTCTGTACCATACATTGTATTCATCATACACTGTAAAGACGGGCAGGTGGTCAGAAATATCACAAACCAATAATCCACTAATGTTTTGCAAGTTCAAGATTATTTGTAAAGATATTGTCAATAAGTGTTGCACTGTGCGAAGTAATTCTACTATGTCTTAGTATCCATCCATCCATCCCTTATCTGCACCACTTATCCTTACAAGGGTCACGGGGTTCCCAGCTGACTTCGGACAGTGGGCAGGGGACATCCTGAACTGGTTGCCAGCCAGTCACAGGGCACACAAAGACATACAACCACTCGCTCATTTACACCTAGGGACAATTTGGATAGGCCAATTAACTTGACATGCATGTCTTTTTTTTAATTTGGGAGGAAACCGGAGTGCCCGGAGGAAACCTACGCAAGCATGGGGAGAACATGCAAACTCCACACAGGAAGGTTCGATCTCATGACCTCAGAACTGTGCGGCGGACGAGCTAACCACTCATCCGCCATGCTGCCCATGTCTTAGTATAGTTGGGTATAAACTCATTCAGATTCAGATCTACTTTATTGTCATTCTAGTACACGTGTATACAGAACGAAATGTCGATACATCTGACCCGCACAGTTGCTATACTTTCTGGTAATATAGTCATTAGTGGTTTTATGGTTAATAAAAACTTGTAAGTAGGGCAACGCAGGGATAGTAACTGGCTGTAACTGAAAAAAAAAACATGAAAGGAGGATGGTGCAGGATATGTGGGAACACTAACTAGTTCCAACTAAACAAAACATGAAAGGAGGAACAAAGCAAGATATGTGGGAACACTAACTAGCTCTAACTGAACAAAACATTGAAATAAAATATAACAACAGGAGCGGCGTCGGCCTACCTGCAGTATCGATACCGAAATTTCTCACACATGGTGCTCATCAACCAAACTTCAAAGATGCGTAACAAATTGCCGAGCTGTGAAGGAAAACAGAACAGGGTATTAGCTCAGCAGGTCGTCTTGGGATCAAGAAGTCGCAGGTTCGATTCCCGGCTCCTCCGTGTTATATGTCGAAGTGTTCTCAGGCAAGACACTGAATCCCTAATGCCCACTGCTATGGGTTAGTTAGTGTGTGAAAGGGGAAAGTGTGAAGCACATTGTAAAGCGCTTTGGGAGGTCTTCATTGACTTGAAAAGCACTATATAAATGCAGACCATTTACATTTACATAGCAAGGATGGATGCCCTGCAAATGCTATTTCACGTCCGTGGCAAGGAAGGAGTTCAAAAAGAAAAAAATGTTTTCTGAGAATTTTTAAGGTAATCTGCATTAATGTCGTCCAGTTACACACCTACCAAGGTTGGGGAGAACGGAATACATGTAACGGCGTCACGTAATCAGGATACAACAAAAAATCATTGTATTCCTTTACATTTACAGAAAAAAAGACGTCATCAAATTACCAGCACATTTAGTTTAAACAAGGATTAATTTTCCGGATTACAATTGCATTTGAAAATAGTTTTACATAATGCGCTTAAGAAGGAATTGTGTCAATCACTGACTCGAGCGAGACAGTTGTTAAACTGAATTTAGTAATTTTATTTATATTGTTTTTGTCTTATCAGCGAATTTGGTATTGGAGGAAACCAAAACCAAGCCAAAGTAATCCAGTTACATAACCTCAATATTACAGTATTCGGATTACTTTACTGTTTAGATTTTTTAACAGGTAACTAGTAACTGTATCCAATTCAGTTTTTAAAGTAACCCTCCCAACCCTGATGCTTAGCCACTTCCAAACGTCACCTCTGAAATATGCGCAGAGGAACATTTGCATTACGAAAGAGCACCTGATATTTTGACAAACGTCGGGCCTGTTAGAACACGAGCACCACCACTGACTTTTCCCTATTCAAGGGAAACCCTTAAGGCAGGCATGTCTAAAGCCCGGCCTACGGGCCAGTTATGTGATACAATTTTTACTGGCCTGTAGACTCTGGCATAAACTGAATAAAATGTTGCCTGCCAGTAATGTTGATCGCAGTATTAAATAAATTTGCACCAAAAAAAAAATATCACAATTTTACCAGATCATGGCAGTAGCCATTTGGGTACCTTGCCCTTAGCTCTCTGTGAGAATTTTAGCCCACCCCATTTCCGACTTGGCCACTGTAAATAAAAAAAGAAAAGTTGAATGTTAGGGCTGCCGAATCCAGGACAGTGGAAATTATGTGTACTGTATCTTTCACCCAAATCCAAAACAACTGCGTCCGCCTAATTTGCCAAGAGGCTGTTATTAAAGACTGTGCAAAGAATGCCAGGCTTAATGATCAGCCCTAACACATTTTCAGCTTACTAAATCAGGCCCGCTTTCTGAAAAGTTTGGACACCCCTGCCTTAAGGGCGTGTTGAGATGTCGGAAGCCCCATTGTTTGACTGAAACACTGAACATTAGCGCCCTGAGGCTATGAAACACACACCTGGAAAAAAACATCTTTAAATCACTCAGGGGTAGGTTGCATATTCTAACACGGCTACCTAAAAGGTTGAAGATGCGCCTAGGATTTCCCTACTTGCTGTCAATCTGCCTCAACTCTCCCTTTAAATGTAAAACATGCATTTGCTAAGATTTTACAGTAGACCTCCAGGATACGACGTCCCTGCAATATGACATTTTCACTTTATGGTGTGGAATAAGATTTTTTTCTGCCCTTTGTTACAGCAATAAACCCACTATACAACGTTAAGTACATATTATCCTTCGAGCTCAAAACTTTTGCAGTGTTTGTGTATATGTACAGTAATATATGTTGTTCAATGTCATATTAAATAATGGTCTATTGGTGAAGATGCTGATCTACTTTTGGCTGAACTAACTATCACAATGCCTTACTTTGTAAAAACTTTGATGGCGATACAATATTGTTTTTTGCACTGTATTTATTTGGTATGGGACCTAAAGCTTAGAGTAATGCTAAAGGGGTAAGTAAAATATGATACCCATGTAAGCAAAGCTTGTGATTAAAAACAAAGAAGGAACACAATTTGCTATCCTTAGCGAGTTGCATGGCCATAACTAAGACTTTGTAAGTCAGTGATATAACACTGTATTTTTGTACTGTATTTATCTGCCTCGGGTCCAAAAGCTAACAATGAGGCTAAAGGAGAATCAAAAACATGCCATCTATGGGAAAAAAAACCTTCTGATTATGAAGAAATAAGAAGAAAGCACAAGAATCGCTACCCTCACTAAGTTGCATGGCCATGACTAAGACTTTGTGAGTCAGCAATACAATGCTGTATTTTTTTCGTATTTATTTTTTCACAATAAATCCCAAGGCTAGCCGTGATGCAAATGTGAAAAGCGATACCAAAAATAATTAGGGAAACAAAGCTTGCGATTATAAAGAAATTCAAAGGTGGCGCTCATATTATTCAGGAACAGGGCTGTAACCATTTGACAATTGAAAAAGGCAATAAAAGCAAGGGACTCCAACATACCTTGCAAGAAGAAGGCTAAAAATCTGTTTTCATTTAAAACCGTAACACCCCCGCCACCTTTGCATCCACCCGCTAACTCCACTGTAACAGCTCAAGAAAGTATATCTATTTATACTGTGATTTTGCCAAGGTGGCATTGGCTCAGAAGGTAAAGCACTCGGGATTAAGATGTCGCAGGTTTGATTGCCAGCTCCTCCGTGTTATATGTCAAAGTGTCCTTGGGCAAGACACTGAATCCGTAATGCCCCCGATGGCAGGTAGTTGCCTTGCAAGGCTGAAGCTGCTATCAGTTAGTGTGTAAAAGGGAAAGTGTGAAGCACATTGTAAAGCGCTTTGGGAGGTCTTCATTGACTTGACTTGGGGGGGGGGGGGTCCGGGCTGGTAGCAGTCGTTGGTTACAAAATTATTGGAGCGATAATTATTATAATAGTGCCCTTCTTAGTCTAACCCTAATAACTAGTGGCCAACATTGAAAATAACTTTACAGCAGTTTTATATGTATTATACCGAAAGTGAGACGCCATTATCAACTCGTTACTATCTTTTGTCAACAAATAACATCGCTGTTTGCTCCTGTAACCATACACGAAATTAAACAAACGATTCAATGGAACACTCGGATGTTTGTCCT
This sequence comes from Urocampus carinirostris, assembly GCF_059441175.1. Taxonomy (NCBI): domain Eukaryota; kingdom Metazoa; phylum Chordata; class Actinopteri; order Syngnathiformes; family Syngnathidae; genus Urocampus; species Urocampus carinirostris. The sequence continues at coordinate 3,397,950 of NC_142358.1, read as the reverse complement.
TCCTGAGGAAGAGACCCCCACTGGTTTTATCTTCAACGTTGCCAGCCAGCAGAGGTGCGACCCACACTTTAAAGTTCCAAAACAGCTGTCAATTGCCGCTGAGGCCCCAAGAGCAAAAGGTGGAAAGGAGTTGTGGCCATAAACCAGGCGATTTCAAACCTTTCAGAAGGCGGGCCAGATTTAGTGGCGGGCCAGATTTGCTAAGCAGAAAATGTGTGAGGGCCAACTCTTCAGCCTGGTGTTCTTTAAACAGTCTTTAATAAATTCACCTTCTGTAAAAGGTTTGCAGTGCTTGGCGATCAGGGTTGTGACCTAGGAGCTCGCCTTTGTATTATTTTTATTTGACTCAGGGGCATTGCAAAAAAGTGCTGCTGTGCAGTTAAAACAGCTGCCAGTTGCTAAACATTTTCACAGCGTTCGTTTTCTGTTAGCTTTTTGTAGTCAGCATGTTTCGTCTGGCAGTGCCGCTTGTCATTATATTTTTTCGAAAACATCCACAGACTCTTTGAAAATTAGGCAGTCGTAGTAGTTTTGGTGGGAAAAAAAAACCCTCCTATTTCCAATTGTCCCACAACCCGCAGACCTCACAATCAACTTTCCTTTTTTTATTTTAATCATTTTATTTTGATATTTAAAAATTTCGTCACGGGCCATACTGGCCCCAAGGCCAGACTTTAGACATACCTGCAATAAACCACTGACTAAAAGAGTATAGTAAATTTCAGTGGACCCCTGGAATACGGTGACCCTACATTGCGATGTTTTCATTTAAATGCATACCTGCCAACTTTTGAAAGTGAGAAAGCCTAGTCGCTAGGGGTCAGGTCAGGTGAGGTGGTGTTGTTCATCTTAGAAATTCTCCATTTCACTTAACTGACTTCAGCACATATTTAAGCAATAAACAAACTAAATTTTTATTCGCTGAATGGCAGTTTCGTTCTCCCACAAGTATATTTTTAGTGATCTTAGAATCAGGAAACATTCTCCTGAATAGCGGTCCCATGTGGTCAGCCATACCGATTGGAACACCATGTTCAATGATCGCTTCAGTAAATAACACTTCAGCATGTATGACGTCCAAAGAATCGGTTGGGGTGACAAAAAAGTGAAGATTTTGCCGCTGGACTTACTGTCATTTGAATTTTATTTGTGTTTTTTCGTTTCCACTTGGTCTTTAACATCGCTAATACCTCCATGACCCACAGAAAAGTCTTGTCTACACCGTGTGCAGTTGGCGTAATTTTCACCTTTTCTCGATGTGATAATTACTCCAGGGAAAGCTTTGGAATATTCTTCACGAAAGCACTGTAATTTTCGTTTCGGTTTCACAATTTTCTGCACTTCTCCGGTAGACTCCATGACCTCTATTCCCGCTGCCAATTATGGTGCTACAATTGAGCTAAAAATAAACCTCGCGCAGTGATATATCAGCACTGCCAGACGACTTGCGGTGCTGATAAAGCTGTTGTTTGAAATGGTACTTTGTCTCCATCTTGCGGTGGAATGTTTTTACGATTTTATTTTTTTTAAAGGGAAAACCGTAGTTTATGTGACCCCAACCGTAACACCGTAGTGGGTTAAAGAAAACCGTACTCATTACGGCAAAACCGGAGTACTTGGCAGGTATGTAAATGTGTGATGTTCTTTTGGCCCCTCTTTATGACATTTTCTTCACCATACAACATCAACAACAAATAAAATAACTGCCTGCTATTGGTCGATATTATATAAAATGCTGGTCTGTTATTGGTTTGAATCTAGACATCATGAAAATGCAGATTTGGTATGGGGTAAACTACCTCCCACATACCTTTTTTGTCATTCATTTCAGAATCTTGTATGCTTTGTAAGACTGAGACATGGCGATAAGATATTGTGTTTTTCGTATACTGTATTTTAAGCTATAGGTTCCAAGGCTTTCAATGATGCTAGAAGGGAGAGGAAAAACCTGATAAGCATTAAAAAGAAGCTTGTGATTATGAGAAAATATAATGAAGGCACACAGATCACTTTAAAGCCCTAGTGTGTAATATTTGACCACTAAATGTCACTGTCGTCTAATACCAACGAAAACCAGTTCCACAGTCAGCAACAAGCTAAAAGACAAGCATGGTGGCAACCTAAGTAGGAGTTCCACTATGTAAAATAACTACAAATTTTTCAACCTATGATTTATTATAAAAATGTAAATTGGTATGATACTTGACGTATTTTTTCCTAGAATTCAAATCAATGGGGCATTTTTTCCTGATTTCAAGGTTTTTGTACCACTAGGAGACACTAAATATTACACACTGTCCCTTTATAGCAACAAATTCTTTATAGGGCATGATAATCCTCCCAAGTTTTAAAATAATTTTCCTTTAAGTGTATATTTATATATTAAGTTATTCAATCATAATCGCAAATATTACATATAAGTAGTACTTACTATATACAATTTTTCAATTTCATTGTCTTTATATAAAGCAGGGGTGTCAAACAGGTGGCCCGCGGGCCAGATCAGGCCCGCTAAGGGCTTGAATTCGGCCCGCGAAACAACACTAACGGAAGTGCAAAAGAAAAACGAGCTGCAGGTTGAAATATGTCCACTTGATGTTGCAAAAGTGAGGTGCTTCTCACGAACGTTGTAATTGTATTTCTTTTTTTTATTCTCTCTCTCACTCTCTGTGTCACTCTCTCTCTCTCATTCTGTCTCTCCTTTACTTTCTTTGTTTCTCTTTGCTTCTTTCTCTCTGTGTATTTTTACCTTATTTTGCTCTCTCTTCCATTTTTCCTTTTCTCTCTTTCTCTCTCTCTTGCTTCCCCTTCTCTTTCTCCATTTCTCTTCTTCTCTTTTCTCTCCTCTTTCTCTTTCTCTCACTATTTGTCTTTTTATCTCTTTTGTTTCTTACATTCTCTCTATCTCTTACTGTCTTTTCTCTCTCTCTTTTTCTCCCTTTCTCTTTCTTTGACCCACCCTTTCTCTTTTTCTCTCCCTCTCTTTCTCTTATTTCTTTCTCCCTCTTTTTTGTTCTATCTAATCTACTAGTCCGGCCCCCGAGAGAATGTTTGTTGTATCGTGTGGCCCGCGAGTTAAAATGAATTTCACACCCCTGATCTAAAGTTACCTGGGGTTTGGCATGTATTAGCTTATTACCATAGGTGTTCTTCCCCCCGCTATACGGCAATTTCATGATTCCCCCACCATCAATGACGTTCTATGCAAATCAATATAAATATATTTAATATAGTTAATATGAAAAGGATAAAGATTAAAAATAAAGCATAATACTTTGAATATTTGTGGGTGTGTTTTGCTAAAAGACTATTTGTTACGGCAGCATGTGTTGATCTTGTCCCTACATGCTTGACATTCTTCTGGTTGACATTGGTCCCACAGCCGCCAATTTGGCCCATATGTGTGTGACGGCTTTACGATGACAGATTGCACACCAAAGGTATCAAGCCGCAGTAGCAGTTAGCAAAGACCCATCTGGTGCGCTGTGGGATGAAGAGGGGAGTACTATTGACTGAAATTAGAGATTTGCGGTGACAAATGGGATGGGAAGAGCAACTCTGACTTTGTCCCACATTAGAAGCTTTGCTTTAGGGATAAAAGTATTGGAATGCTTAGAAGATGGCTTTTTCTTGTAGCCTTTCTTAATGCTAAAAGTTGAACGGACACCAATTCACCCAAACATTGTTTCCACAACTATAACCCCTTGTTTATTGTAGCTAATTAGTGAAAATCCAAAGTGTCCCACTCCATTCTTAAAACACGCTCTGCCGGCCCCAACTCGCATAGATGACCAGGGATAATGGATAGTGAACGCATGGATACTGTTCATTTTCATCTACCAACCTTGGTCATATCCCTCGAGAGGGGTGACCGACAGCAAAACAAACACATACACAAAAACAAAGAAAATTTAAAAAAGGGAAAAAGTATCCAAAAATACACACAAAAATCTTTGGGGACCATGGCCAACCCAAATGCCCAAAAATCCAAACAAGTTAAGCACCTCGGCACCCAAGTTGGTCATGCTTTCGTCCCTCCAGATGAAACGGGACACAAGAAAGCGGCCATGTCACTCAGGTCAGGGTGACACGACACACTCTTCTGTTCAACAGCAGGGCCCGACAGCTTTCACTTGTTTACCCCTGCCGCATCATACAGGTGCCCTGGCCATTCCTTAGAACACGTCTAAACATCTCACTATCCTTTTACAACACCTCTTCACTCATTCTTATTACCAACAAGAGCTCTAGCTTCCACTATATTTAGACCTCTTTCCTGCAGTGCACTTATAACACCATCCATCCACTTTCAGCAGCCCGAAACAAAAACAAATATGCTCTCCCGACCCCTGCTTTCAAATGTCGACCGGGGATGATGCAACACGGCCACAACTGTGCGTTTTATTTATTGTGGGCCAGAATGGCAGCAATATGACAAAGAGGTAAGTAGATTGTGGCCACACGAGTGGCGGTTATTTTAGGGAGCAATAAAGCAATTGCAAAAAAAGACCAACGAGGCCTGACAAAAATACGCTATTTTGGCCCCCGCTAACACCAATATACAATCGGGGTAATGGATCGCGACTGTACAAGCACAGCGCAAACCAAAAACAAAAAATCTCTGCCAACCCTTGCTCTCAGTAAAAGTCGACAGGGGATAATGGATTGCAGCCACAACCGTGCATTTCATTTTACTTGGTCCAGAATGGCAGCAATTTGAGAAAGGGGTTAACAGCTGTATAAAATCGGTGATAACGGGTCGCGGCTGTACAAGTACAGTTAACTTTTTGGTAGACTGAATAGGAAAAAGAGACGCCAGGCAAGACAAAAATGTGCTGTGCCAGCCCCTGCTCTCAAAAAAATAGTTGACCAGGGATAATAGATGGCGGCAACAACTGTGCATTTCAATTATTCGTCCATACCGGCCCGGCTCCTGACAAAAGTACCTTACAACAGCATTCCCTACTCCCGGCAATATGGGATTGGGGAATGCGTTCTGTCGGCAACTTCTCACAGGAAAAAATTACTAGAGATAATGGATCACAGAATATTTTTCAACCTGCATTTGTCATATTTTCCATTTTAAAGGGGGAATTTTGGAAACACCATTTGTATCATATTCATTGATCCCAGTTGGTAGTTATTTCACAACATTTTTGGAGATAATCATATCCAGTCCTAGATAGCCAGTGGCTCATGTCTGGCTTCAGCGCAGCAATCAGCATTCATTTGTTGTAATTTCCTATGCATTAGCTTTGTTCACATTTGCCATGTCCAGTTGCACCACTCTCTTGCTGCAGTTTGATTCTTTCCACTCACCGAAATCCGAAATAACTGCATATGTCTAATATACCAAGAGACTGTTTTCACAGAATGCAGTAACAAGAGGCACTGCAACACGAAAAATGCCTGCTACAAAAGGCTAACTGGAAACGGATGCACAGCAGCGCTTTTTCACAAGACCCAGTTAGTCAAATGAAAATGCTACAGAGGCGAGCTATAAGGTCGTGATGTTAATTGCCAAGCATTGCAAACCTTTCTCTGCGGGCTGTGAACTGTGAAAAAAGCCTCTTATGGGCAGAGTTGTGTCAATTAAAAGGTCAGAGGCTAACGGCCATATTGGAAATAATTTTACGAGTTTTTTAAATAGGAATTATGTGGCAAAACAGACAGATTGCAACAAGGAAGGTCCAACCATGCAGAAATGCTTTTAGGCAGATTTTTTTAATCTCTTTGCATTATCGGTGTTTTGAAATAAAAATGTTACCCGGTTGGACTCTCTGAATGGTCCTGGATGTAACAAGGCCTTATCTGCAGACAATCATCTGATGAGCTGACTAACAAAGGACGCCATTTGTGAACTATGTCGGCTCTTTCGTTTACGGCTATCTTGTTTCTGACTGATTGTTATGTTTCTGTAATAAGTACATTTTGCAATGGTTTTGATTTAAGCTTTCCATTGATATGTGGCATGACGTATTTCAGTGACAGGTGACATTGTGAAATTACGCCTTTGTTTATCAACAGTCTGGCGGCCCACCGGCAGCCCGTCAGAACATTAAGGGGTTAAAGCTGCATCTGGTTTTGTCAACTTTAATTCAGGGGCAAAAATTACAATGTGAAAGAAAACAGCAGTGCTAATTATCGATTTTGACAGACAAGAAATTTTATATTGTGATAATAATTTGTGTCAGATCAGAAGGCCTAAAACGAAGCTCACCCAAGATTCTGAACAAAAACAGCATCTCGAACGCTGAACTGGTGCTTTCCTTCCAGGTCAGTACACGCCGACACAAATTCAGCGGGACGCTGGAGCACATTTCCATTAGTGATTTTAATATTGATGAAGAGTCCGAAAAGAACACGAAAATGTGCTACGACTGCATCCGCCAAACCTGACATGAAAGATTTTCGTTTTTTGTTTTGCCCTGAGCGCCTCTACGCCGTGTTGCGTTGCACAAAACCGAGACGCATCGTCGGACATTGCACTACACAAAAAGACAAGACGCTAGTAAAAGATAGTCAGCTGGCTTTACTGAAATTAAAATGTAAAAAATTAACCTTTGTATCTTATTATCTTCTTTTATGATCTCAAAGAAAAAAATCCATTTGATCTCAGAATTTCTGAATGTTTTTAGCCACAGCTGTGGCTGACCTTAGTTGGCCAGTTGCTAAATAATGAGACATTTGCTACCTAGATAGCCAGGTGGGTGACTGCGAGAATATGTCATCGATGTCACATTGAATTCCATTTTTAACGCCTTAACATTCCCGTAAAATCCGCCTAAAATTCCAATCCAAGATGTACCCAAAGTAGATTAATTGTTCTTGAACCATTTGGAGAATATGAACAGTTTTGTTCTCTTTTGAAAGGTAACAATCTAAGGTTTTGTCCCAAACTGAAATAATCATTGCAAGCTACTAACATTGAGTAATCTCAGTTAGAACACACAGAAATAGAAGGTATTTATTCTCGCCTGAATTTTTTTTTTTCTTCAATTGAATGCCTGCAGATGCATGGACAACTTAGCTGAAAAACAGGCCAGACAATAGCTTAAAGCCTTACCTGGTTGGTATTTCGTCAAATTTGATCATAATCTGGAAAACTAAACATTGTATTTAAAAAAAAAACAATTCTTAGGGTAGTTTTAAGCGTTTCCAAAAGTGTCCATTGAGACGACGAGTTTTCAACACGTAAAGCTTTGCAAATACGTATTTTACTTTGGCAATTTTTTTAGACATTGTGAAAGTGTCGTAAATGTTTGACTTCTCTTTCCAGAAGTCAATCAATGATTGTGGACACTTGCGCGTAATAATGGCGCACCAAAATGAATCACGGAATCTGTTGTTCACGTTTGTTTTTTGCACTGATTTGAATACACCCCTGGAAAATGGGATGCATTTATGTTGGAAATTTCATTGGCTAACCAATGTGTCAATCATCAATCGATTTGGTTACCACTGGCTAAAAATATTCTAAACCACAAAAGGCGATCTCTGTTTTATCAAACAGACCGTATAGCCTAATGCGATCTCTGGACGATGAAACAAAGCCTGCTATTGGCCAAGAGTGGTGTAAATCAAAAGGTAACAGGCTGACTACCATATAGGGAATGATTTTATTATATTTTATTTTTAAAGGGGAGTTTTGAAGCAAAACAAACTGATTACTTCAAGGAATGTCCAACAAAGCGGAAATGCAATTATGCTGATTTGTTTTACCTGTCTGCATTTTCGTGTGTTTTTTTTTGTAAAGATTTTTCACGGTTGGACTATCTGGATTGTCCTGGATATGACAAAGCCATTTTTTTGTGGAGATTGAACTAATTTAATGACTGGCAGGGGGAGTAATTAGTAAATTACGCCGGCTTTATAGTTTTCGGGTATCTCGTTTCAGACAGATCGTGATGTTTTTGTGATGAGTAAATTTTGAACTGAATTCCAAGAGTTTAAGCTTTCCAATGATATGTGGCATGACATATTTTAGTGACTGGTCACATTGTTCAGACACGTATTTGTTTATCAACAGTCTGGCAGGACATTGAGGGGTTAAGGATCACGTGTCGTGCTTTAGTATAGCAATTAGCAGTAACTTGTCATATTTTCTTTTTAGAGAGAAATATTTGGGAACATTTCTTTTCACAATGTGTTTAACCAAGGTCGTAGCAAACCAGAGCTAACCAGTTGCTAGCTAGCATCAAACCTAGCTAGCAAGTTGCTGTCTAGCCAGCACCACTTGTCTTGCTTTTCCATCGCAATTGGAATTAATTTATCATTGTTTTTTTATAGTTTGTTTTATTCATTTTCTTATTAGACTCCATAAAGGAGGTCATAACAATTGGAAGCGATGACAATGTTTTTAACCGCATTTGTAGACAACCCAAGCTACCCAGTTGCTAAACATCTAACAAAGACCACATGTCTTGCCAAGAGTAGCTATTAGCATCAATTTGTCCGATTTTCCTTTTATGAGAGAAATTTGTTTTGTCTCAACATTTATAGCTGCAGTCTTAGCGAACCCTAGCTAGCCAGTTTACTAGCTGGGACCACTTGCATTGCTTTACCGTAGCAATCATTATTATCATATCATATTTTTCCTTTTAGGAGCAATATTTTGGAAAAAAAAGAGAAAAAGCTATCCTTACGGTCAGGAGCAATTTGACAATATTTTAGCTGCAGTCATAGCCAACCATTGCTAGTCAGTTGCTTGCCAGCTAACTGTTTGTTCGCTAGGATTATGATTAGAATTAATTTGTCATGCCTACTTTTTTTGAGAGCTATATTTCAGAAAATAGAAAACAGGCGTTGATTTGGTTCAGGAGAGATTTCACATTTCTAGCTGCAGTCGTAACCAACCCTAGCTAGCTAGATGTCTTGCTTTAGCAAAGCAATTAGCATTGATATGTCATACAGTATTTTCCTTTTTGGAGATCAATATTTAGGACTTACATTTGTATTTTATTCACCTCCATTATTCAGGGAGCGTTTTCAGCCGCAACGCTAGCTAGCCTGTTGCTAACTGGCTAGCCAGGTGTTGCAGTATAAATTTGACTTAATCAATATAATATAAACCTTATCCAACTGACAGCTGAAAAGCAACATGCTATCTCAGCCAAGCAAATAAAGAGAACGTGGTGACCAATTTCACATGGCGGCTTTTCAGTTGCTTGTTTACTAACTAGCTAATGGAGCACCTGACCCCAGGCCAGTTTAAACGGACAAAGGTAAGCTTTGTTCCTCCAATTTAGAGAGCAATTACGTGAGATTTAGGCTAGCTAACCATGTTTTCTTGCAACGGCGTGACTTATTGAGCTCGTTTTGCAAAAAAACAAAAAAATAGCCAAGGACAGAAGCGAGACGTGACGTGCAGGCTAAGCATTTTGCATGACTATGACACTAGATGAGCAGTGTTCACAGTAGGAGGGGGGCGCACATGGGGGCTTCAGAAAAACACAATTAAGGGATTTTTTTTTTAATTAAGAGACGCACACACCGACTCAATTTTCCACTTAGACCACATGAACTCAATTCAATTTTACTTTAGCTGCATCTTGCACAGAAACTTTGCACATGACTTGTCTGACATTATGCAGGGGGGAGGGAAAACATGTAGAGCTGTCTGGCCCATTGATATCAAATTCAGAGTGAATGAAACATTATAGTTAGCCTCTCGTTCGGTTTTCATATGAACCTTCAGGGCTATTGCTAAAAAAAGACCGTATGATAAACTTAAAGCCCCAGAGTGCAATATTAGACCACTAGGTGGTACGAAAACCATATCCACAGCATGCAAAACGACGGCAGACATGGCACAGAACTAACTAGGAAATTCACCATGGGGAAAAAAAAAGCTTCGACTAATCAATTTCCACAAAAATTGACATTGGTGTTATAGTTCATGTAGTAAAACATATGCTGGCCTGGAGAGGTATGGGCGCCACCATGCTGTACTTGCCCAAGACACACATCAGGAAATGTGGAAAAGGACAAGTCCCCCTACGACCCTAGATATTTACCCGCCACCCCCCAGTCAAATGTTCAATGTTTTTCTTTTCTTTTTCTTTTTTTAACTGAATGGAAGTTTTTTTTTTATTAAATTTTACAAACTGTCCCTGTAATAAACGATTTCCATGTTAATATAAGAACAAATATATAAATGTTTTATACGTCATATGGACCTCCAAGCGCTAATGATAAAATAAATGAAGCAAAATAAATTAATGAATTCATAAATAACTATTCAAAATAAACCTTAAAGCTTTTGACAAACATTTTTTTTAAAAATAGCTGAATTTGAAGCTAATGGTGGAATAAATAAACAGAAAAATGAATAAACCAAAACATTTAAAAAAGAAAATTAATTGTACAACAAAATAATACATGAATAAAGAAATAAATAGACAATTAATTGCTTTGAACACTTAAGATTCAGATTCAGATTCAGATCTACTTTATTGTCATTCTAGTACACGTGTATACAGAACGAAATGTCGATACATCTGACCCGCACAGTTTCCTCGAATGTACAGATATAAGTAAAAGTTGTATTGTATTATGGCTACGTATAGTATTTTACCATAGTGCCGATAGTGCAAGAGGAGTAGCTAAACAGATGTGCAAAATGGGCATTCAGGTTAACAAGTCAGGTAAACAGTAACATTAACACTGTAACAATAACGCTGTAAGTACAGTAGTGCAGAGAGCAAATGTGCAAGGAGTGGCAAGCTATAAAGAACTGCCAGTAGTGCAAAAAGTCAGATTAGCAGCCGTTTAGATTTAGGTTAACTATATGTTAGATTGACCATTTAACAGTCTAATGGCCAGGGGGACTAGACTACTGCGGAACCTGGTGGTCCTGCACCGCACACTGCAGTACCTCTTCCCAGAGGCTAGCAGAGTGAACAGTCCATGATGGGGGTGAGAGGGGTCCCCGATAATGTTCTTAGCATGGGATAGGCAGCGCTTCTGGCCAATGTCCTGAATGGAGGGAAGTGTAGTCCCGATTATTTTCTCTAGCGCTATCAGTAAAATATATATAATTAGAGATACATAAATAAACAAATTCGAGGAAAAAAGGAAACAAGAAAAAAAATAAAAATAAAAATAATATATATATATATATATATATATATATATATATATATATATATATATATATTTTATTTATTTTTATTTTTTTTTCAAAATAGACTATTTGTAATTCATTTAGATTTCCAAACGTTGATGGTAAAATAAATTAAATAAAATGTAATTATTTAAAAAAGAAGTGGAAAAAAATGTAAAAAAAAATTAAGCAATCAATCCATTAATAAACAAACGATTTCATCGTCATTTGGACCTCCAAGTGCTAACGGTAAAAAAAAAAAAATTAAAAATGAATAAATGGATAAATAACTAAACTAATTGAATGTAATTTGGATCTTCGCGTGATAATGGTAAGAAAAAAATAATTGAATAAATAAATGAAAAAAATAGATATAAGTTAAAAAAAAAGAAAAAAGTAAAAATAAACAAATAGATCGTCATTTGCACCCGAGTGCTAATGTTATAAATCAATCAATAGATAATCAAATACATTTGAAAAGGAAAAAAGAAACAGGAAAAAAATGACTTAAAAATATACTATTTTTGAATGTCATTTAGACCTCCAAGCTCTAAGGGTAAAATAAACGATTAAACAAAAAGATTAATAAAAAGTTAAAAAAAATAAAACTAAGTTGTTTTTATTTTTAAAGGACATAAAAAACAGTCATTAAACTGAAGAAGACACTAACCACTACACAAAAAACTCCCAAAAAAAGATAGCACGACTAACACAATTTACATATCTGCACCCTGATGCAAAGGCTACAATGCTAACCCCAAACAAACTTTTTCAGGATGTGCCCCTCACTAGCAAACATCAATTTGTCAAGCCATCTTTTCAGTAGCAGCCCCCCATGACAGAAAACCACAAAAGGTGTGAAATTTCACCCAGTGCTCTGAATGGGGGGTGGAACTTCACCTGTTTGTCAAATGCAATTTCACATGCGTGCAAATTTAAAGCATGTATGGTCATTCGAAAGCTCTGGAGCTTTTTTTTTCTCTCATTTCATTAAATAAAAACTTTTTGCAGCATGCTTTGAATGGGTGAAAAGTAGTTGACCTAAACGCATTTTAAAAACTTAATGGTTATGGGTTAAAAAGTGGTCGGCGGCGCCCTCTCTTGGCTGCGGCTGCATCGGGTCAGATGCAATCGACATTTCGTTCTGTGTACATTGTTACACAGAATGACAATACAAGGAAATTATTATTATTATTATTATTATTATTCCCTCGATTTTTGCAGTGATTTACTTCATTATACATAAGTTTCCCTCATCTGGGTTATTTTTGTGCCGCAAAGCATCGTGGGACTTGTAGTAAGCCCCAGTGTATTGGTTGATTTCTCCACGACATTTACATTTTGGCCACCAGAGCGAAGATCCTACAGTTATATCCATCTATATATAGTGTAAGTCTACACTGAACCTGGCCACACTGAATCTTGTCTTTAGAATATAGACCCATTTCATAAACAAGCGTGACATAGCCAAGCTTGTATATACTGTAGTAACATCTCAAATAAACAAAAAGTATGATTCCGGAGTCGATAATGAGAGTCTAGATGTGTCGGCATAGCCAGTTGCTATATACTTACACTGCCCCTAGCGACAGTCGGGCTTGGCCTATTGGTCCTTTGATTTTTGCATTTTGGAGATGGAATATGAGCTTGCTCTGTCCACTCCACGCATCGGCCCGGTATTGCAGTACCTCCGGGAACGGTGCATTCGCAATGATCGCAGCAGGGCTTTAGGGCTAGGACCTTAGCTTGGCCTTTTGGCTGAGAGTAAGTGTCCCGGCTCCTAGGCTTTGTAGCGTATTATGAACTGACCGATAACGGATAATGGATAATGAATAACGAAGATAGATCAATAACCCTTAAAAACCCCCCTCCGGAGATGGAATAAGAGCTTGCTCTGTCCACTCCACGCATCGGCCCGGTATTGCAGTACCTCCGGGAACGGTGCATTCGCAATGATCGCAACAAGGCTTTAGGGCTAGGACCTTAGCTTAGCCTTTTGGCTGAGAGTAAGTGTCCCGGCTCCTAGGCTTTGTAGCATATAATGAACTGACCGATAACGGATAATGGATAATGAATAACGAAGATAGATCAATAACCCTTAAAAACCCCAAAACCCCGAACTGACCGATAACGGATAATGGATAATGAATAACGAAGATAGAACAATAACCTTTAAAAACCCCAAAACCCCCCCCAAGTCAAGGCATTATTATTTGTATATCCCTTTATCACAAAAAGTCTTGAAGGGCTGTACAGGGCACAACTTTTCTTTATTAAGTACTTCCTGCTTTCTTTATTTCCTGCTTTTTTATTGCTTTTTATTTAGATTTTGGTTATTTTTATGTTTTCTTTTGTTTTTAAGCATCCATAGCTGCGGTTGATGGTGGACGCATCAGGTTAGCACTGCTCGTTCTATGCGTTTATACTGTCATTGGCGTCGGTTTTAAGAGTATTGTTAATTATTAATTTTACAATTCTAACCATTTTAACATAGTTAGAAGTAAAGCAGCCGAGTCCTGCCATGGCCGGGCATTATACCGGCGGGCGGAGACGTAACTGCGTGAGATTCTTGCTCAAAGATGTTGTGGCAATTTCGGAGGGAATGTCAAGGACGGATTTTATTAACAAGTTTGTTGAAAAGATTCTGAAGTTTAAAAAGGAGGAGGTACATGCTGTCATAAAAATGACTTCTGGCAAAGGCTTTGATGTGAGTTTTGAAACGGCAGCTCTTTATCAAGAGTTTTGGAATCGCTTTGAGGGAGTGAGGTCCCAGTTTTCAGGATTTACAGTGGAGAAGCTGACTGATAATGCTAACAAGATTGTCGTTGTTAGAATGTTTAGTGAAATAATCAGTGCTGATGACGTCTGTTATTGGTTGAGTAGATACTGCTCAGTAAAAGGCCAGGCTATGAAGGTGAGGTGTGAGAAAGGCTATTGGACTGGTGCCTGGAGGGTACCAGTCCAACTACGGCAAGATCCTCAGGGCTTTCAGGGACTGAAACAAATCCCGTCGACTATATTCCTGGGGGAAAACCGTGGCTTTATCCACTATCAAGGGCAACCGAAACTCTGTCGCAAATGTGGTGAGCATGGGCATCTGGCTGAGGTATGTGATCGAATTTTTTGTGGAAAGTGCAGAACAATTGGACATTCCTTTGAGGAATGTATCAATAGCAGAAAATGCAATCTCTGTGGAGAAACGAATCACCTCTTTAGAAACTGCCCGAATTCGTTTGCTAACAAATTGAAAGCTAGGAAGGCAGTTAACAAAGACAACAAAGACAATGAAATGATGTCAGACAACATAGATAATGAAATGAATAAATGTCACAAAGACAATGAAGTGAATAAAGATAACAAAGACAATGAAATTAATAAAGTAATGGAAATACAAAATGAAAATGAACAAGAAATTAATGAAGTTATAGAAATACCCAATGAAGATGAACAGGAAATGAATAAAGTTATAGAAATACCCAATGAAATTGATCAAGAATCAAAATTGAAACAGGAAGAACCTGGAAATTCTAATTCGATTTCTCATAAAATACCTGAATTTGGACATGACAAACGAATAGAAAAAGCAACTGCCACTCCGAAAACACATATTAATCAGGAAGGGCCTGGAAGAGAGTTCAAATTAGCAAATTTGTTTGCTACGCCATTGCCGGGATTTGGAGAAGACAAACAAATCGAAAAGGCGAATGACTCTCCAAAAACCCATACGGGCACTGGAAAGAGGAGTAAAAGTAAGACAAAATTGGGAGTGGTGAAAAAAACAGAAACAAAGATAAGAGATTTAGAAGAAAGCCGATTGCCGGTGAATAAGCCCACAAGGGAACTGTATGAAGTTGAGACGGAGGAAGTCGGGGAGGGAAAAAATCTGACCCTTTGTGGGCAAGGAAGTAAGAGACCCCTTGATAGGTCCTCTGGCTCCCCCCCTAACCCAGAAAAAAGGGGAAGACCTGGAACCACAGACAGAGAGTCAGAGGGTCCCAGAGTTTTCCCCGGTGAGTCTCAAAATGAGGTACTACTCTTAAGTGATGTGTCTGACACAGGTGACACTCTCGATGATCACCAAAGAATGGACTCAGATCCCCCGGTTTTGTCTAACTAGTTTAAATACTTTAACAACAATTATGAACATTACATTCTCTACTATCAATGTGAGAAGTGTGAGATCAAAGGTTAAGGCTCACAGTGTTTTATCGTTCTTAAAAACTATCAGAACAGATGTGTTTTTACTACAGGAATGCTGCATCCCCTTTCTAAAAAATTATAAACAGTGGGAAGAGATTTGGCCATATCCGTCATTATGGAGTGGCTCGAATGAAAACCGTAACGATGGGGTAGCCATTTTAATAAACAACCCTCAACTCATCATAAAGGGGAGTACTGTGATGAGAGACGGACGCGCAATCTTAGCAAGACTTTCTTATATAGGGAATGATTTTAACCTCATTAACATATACGGCCATGCCGACAGACAACTCGGGTACGAACTTTTAGAGGACATCCAGTCGCATATGCTGGGCCATCAACCACTAATCGTGGGAGGAGATTTTAATTGCATCCTAAGTAGGAAGGATAGAAAGAGGAACGATGAGGAGTTTAAAGTAGATAAAACATCAACTTTATTACAAGACATGTGCCGGACATTTAGGCTGCGTCCCATTCTTCGCACTTTCACTCGCTATGTGCCCTAGTCACTCGGTTTGCGCGTTCACGTGAAAATGGGGTGTGTCCCGATACTCTCAAGACCGAGGCAGAAGTGCCCTCAAACCATGTCGTAACCACTTCAAGACCGAGGGGGCTCTCGACCTCACTTGGCAGCGAAGTGACTACCCAGATGGCTTTGCGAATTTTCAATATCAACAAACATGCCCGAAAAGGAACCGCACAAATGTAAGTAGTTTTCCACAACCACGCATGTATTTGCAACAGAATGTGTTGAGATATCTTAGTTAGCCGTAAATAAACTAGAAAATCGTATTTTCGCGTTAAAACACGAACATTGCAAAATCGCTACTTTACGAAGTGCACTAATCTACCAAGGGAGCTGGCAAAAAAAATCTTCACGCTACAAACTGTAAAGTAGGATAACTGTGCAGAAAATCACGGTTCAGCCCATCCCTGTTTTTATCTTAAACGAGTCGTGCTTTTACATCTACAAGGCCAGTCGCTAAAGGAGCATAGTCAGAATAACGTTCTGGACATAAGCGCTTGTTTACTGCACACAATTTCGGGTGTCGTGTTTTATTTACAATATGATTCTTTCATGTGAGATCAGAATGCATTAGTTTTCATCATGCATTATGAGTAATGTCTCCGAATTTCACGTGGAAATACAGTTGAAACAAACTACTATCACATTGTCCACTGCCTTCTCTGTAAACACATATTAAGTAAACTAATTACCTTCTCAAAATGTTGTCCAAATGTGGAGACAATTCTAAAGCATATGTGATGCTGGCCAATAGAAGGCTCATACAGCCATAAGAATAACATGTCAATTTTGTGTATCTATTCACTATCAAATAATTATCCAGAACACATCCTATAATTTCCTGTCTCACATCAACTTGTTGAGCATCCTATACACAGTTGTTTTTGTACAATACATCAGCATTAAGTAATTCTTGTTTTTTTCCACCCAACCTAAAGGCAACTGTAGAACATCCCGTGGAAGAGCTGGTCACCATCACAGCTACCACGCCATCCTCACCACCGGGCACGTCGTTGGCACCTTCTAATCCGGCGCCAAACCCCAAATCACCCAGAAAAAAAAGGAAGCACGATACACTCCTTGACTTTTTGAAAGTGGAGTCTGCCAGAGTGAGGAAAAGGCTCGAAGAAACTGTGGCCAAAACTGAGCGGTTCCCGTCCTTTTTGGGAAGCTCGTGGACAAATTTCCAGAACAGTGACATCTCTGCAATGTTTCCCTTTGTTTTATAAAAGGAAAATATATTTTTTTTAATTAAGAACTCAATGAAGTTCCAGTTTGTGTTTTCCAGCTTCATGGAAGTATTTGTATATTTTTGTTAAAATTTGTGACACATTATTTATTATTTACTATTATGTAATTTGGCCCAATGTGAGTTTGTTTTTCTGAAAGTAAACTATTATTTAAGCTGGAGTGATTTGTAGTTGTTTTCTGTCCAACAGTCACATAGTTCACACACAGTATCTCACATCATTATGAAATAAACCACCAAGGTGTTACTCAAAATGAAGATGTTTATTGAATAGTAATGCAGAAAAGCACATAATGCAAATGTGGGTCTGACTTAAAGAGCCTAAAATATGGCTTTTGGGCAATTTATTCCATATTAACTGTGGACAATTCTTTGTACGGTGGACCTGGGAACCCTGAAGACCCGTGACACCACGGTAGGACAGAGCGTGGGCCAGCCAGTACACGTAGATCAGGACCTCCAGCCATGGCCCTGTTCCCTCTTTAGCAGCTCCTGCAGGGCCCACATAACCTTCTTGCTCAACCTTAAGTCCTGAATGAGTTCTGACTCCACATCCAACCATGGGAACATTCCTGTCCAACCTGTCCACGCTTATGGGACAGCCACTCTGGAACACAATAGATAACAAACAATTTAGACATAAATGTGGGCATAGAAAAGAAAAAGACCGCTTTAACTGTGATGTAAGCATCATGAAAAAATGTTGAAATGACCTTTTTTATATCCAATGACAACTCTTTTGAATTAAATTCCTTATGAACTAAGGTTTTTGGGTCGTACAGGGAAGTTTGGTGACGATATTATGTCAGCTTAAGGGTCAGGTGGACTGTTCTTGTGTTTGTTTACTTTTCGTCATGTCACACATTCAAGACCCCTACTATATGTCATAAAATGGCATTAAGATACTAATAAGTAGATTGCCATTTATGTCTACACAAACATAGGGTATTATGTGAACGTGCATTGTATGTTAACTCTTACTGTATTTGACCGAACGGGTCATTTTTTTAATGAGTGTACGTACCTTGTAAAGATGAATCAGCACTACATAGCGCCAAAGCTGTCTTCAGTATAGCACATTTCTCCCCCGTTGATTGGAGACACGGAAAAGATGATGAGCTTTCAGGCAATCGGTAATAACACAGCTGTAGCGGACATTTTTAACGTTGCACGAACTCTCCAACTGACACACTACAGGTTGAGACTCGAGTTGTTTACATGTGACGTAGGCCTATACGTCACTGAGGTCTACAGGCAATTAATATTACCGCCATCTCCTGGACAGGGGTGGAACCTTGCAAGTCTTGTCCAAACCATCTCCACTTTGCACTTCACTCGCGGAGGGAACTCCTCTTCGAGGGACCTCACTGGAGGGTTCTCAGGGCCGAGTGAGAGAAATGGGATTGGGCCTTAAACTGGTGGACTGTTTCAAATCCATACATCCAGGAGAGGAGGGCTTCACCTGGTTCAGTAGTGACAATGCCAGAGCCTCTCGAATAGACTACATATTTACGAGGGGTTTAGCACAGAGTGATGCAAGATTAATTCCAGTTTTTTTTTTTCGGATCACTTGCTACTGTCCTGCTCTTTCTCATTTCCTTCGGGTATGACTGTTGGGAAGGGTTTGTGGAAGTTAAACTGCTCCCTGCTGGAGGATGAGGCTCTAGCCGCACAATACAGGGAGCTGTACAAAGACTGGCAGACCCTTCAAGACTCGTATGATTCATGAGCACAATGGTGGGAAATGACAAAGAAACGAACACAGACCTTTTTTAAAAATGCAGGGAAAAACAAGAAACTTAAAGAGATGAAACGCATGTCGGGACTACAAAGAAGACTCCAACGCTATTTCATCCTAACAGAAAAGGGGATGGACTTTAATGATGAAATCAAAGAGACCAAACAAGAACTAAACGCTTTGGCGGAAATAAAGAGCAAAGGCATCATAATAAGAGGCAGAGAAAGAGAAATAGAAGAAGGGGAAAAATGTACACGCTACTTTTTAAAAAAAATTATGGGCAAAAATGAGGGGATTTTTAAACTTCAAAACGAAAACGGGCAAATAACAAAGGAAAGTAGTGAAATAACCAGATTGGTCGAAGACTACTACAAAAAATTATTTGAAAAGAAAGAAACATATGAGAATGAAATGGGGCATGTATTAGATCATATTTCAAGATCAGTGCGTCAAGACCCCTTTTTAACATCGGACTTTACCCAAGACCAACTGAATGATTGCATAAAGACTATGAAAAAAGGCAAATCACCCAGGGAGGACGGACTCAACCTCGAATTTTACCGGACTTTTTGGGATATTTTAGCACCAGATCTGTTAACTGTTTTTAACGAATTTTCCAGTCGAGACCATATGCCAGACAGTTTCAGAATAGGGATAGTTACTCTATTGCACAAAAAAGGAGACAAAATTGACTTAAAAAACTGGCGACCCATAACGCTTTTAAACGTGGACTGTAAAATTTTCAGCAAGCTTCTAGCAACACGAATGTCTGTTGTCTTGGGAGACTTGGTTGATCCAGACCAAACCTGTGCCATTGTGAGAAGGAAGATCAGCGACAGTCTCATGCTGATCCGTGACACCATTTGTTATGCAAGAGACAGAAACATGCGACTAGCGGTCCTAAACCTAGACTTTGAAAAAGCCTTTGATCGAGTCTCGCACCAATACCTCTTCAGGGTATTGAAAAAATGTGGTTTTCCCCAAAAATACATCAAGTGGGTAGGACTGCTATACCGAGACATCTACAGCAAATTCATGATTAACGGGAATTTATCAGAAGCAATCGAGATCAACTGCGGTGTACGTCAAGGTTGCCCTATGTCTCCCCTTCTCTATGTTCTTTGCATTGAACCTTTGGCACAAATGTTAAGAAAAGATAGATTTGTCGAAGGCATCAATATCCCAGGAAGTGGGGGACAAATTACCAAGTGTGTTTTGTACATGGATGATTTTAATATTTTGTGTACTGACCGCGCATCTGTTGAAAGAGCCCTTGACTTGACTGACCTGTTTGGGAGGGTGTCTGGGTCAAGGCTAAATAGAGAAAAATCACAAGTGAAGTTTTATGGAATGTGGAAAGAGACAGAAAAGGCAGGACTCCCGCTGACGGTGTTAAAGACAGACCAGAAAGTCCTAGGGATAAAATTCAATGCGGATGGAGGAGGCGAGACCAACTGGGATGACGTGACAAGGAAAGTTAAGCAAAAACTTGTTTTTTGGTCACTAAGAAAACTGACAATAGAGGGGAAGGTCCTAATCATCAAAGCGATCATCCTCCCAATGCTTTTGTCAATCAGTTTAATTTTTATGCCTAAAAGAAACGTGCTGTTACAACTGGACCGAGCCATCTTTCGCTTTGTCTGGGGCTCAAAGTGGGAAAGGATAAAAAGAGATACAATGAAAAAGAAAAAGGAAAAAGGGGGGAAAGGAGTGCCTGACCTCCAGCTTTTCCTGGGAAGCAAATATGTCTCTCTCCACTTCCAAAACGCTGTGGGCCCACCCAACAACCCGAAAAGTCAAGCAATGACCCGTTTTTGGATGGGCTCATATTTGCGGAAGCTAAAGCTTGTACCAGACAATCGTTTGATTCCAGTTTCGTTTAACTTGCCACCAACACATCTCTTTATTCGGGATTTTTTGAAGAAGTTTGATTTGGAAACACAAGAATGTCACACTTTACAAAACCACAGGGCCCTTATTGCTATTGTGCAAGAGCGAGCTACAGTAAGCCCTGTGCGGGGGCTTGCGTTTGGCGAATCCACAACTGTTTGGAGCAACGTCAATCATCCTGCCCTCCCAAACAGACTACGAGACTTGTCATGGATGGTGGCTCATGAAGTTCTCCCAGTCAGAGCTGTAATGCACCACCGAGGAATGTCAGCGACTTCGACGTGCCCTCGACCTGGCTGTGGCACCCAGGAGTCGGTGAGGCACCTTTTTTGTGAGTGCAGCGCTGCCCAGGTCTTGTGGACAATGGCCGAACAACTAGGAAAGGTCCCGGACTTGCCAGCAGGAGAGGTCCCTGATGCACAGTACGTGCTTTACGGGGTGAGTCGGTCGAGGAGGCCTCGGAACGACTTTGCCAGGGACTGGCTCACTCTCGCCGCCATCAAGGACGCCATCTGGACCTCCAGAAACCTGCTGGTATGGAGGTGCAGGCAGATCCCCCCCGTGGCTGTGCTCCAAATGGCTGCAGATACCATACAATCTGCGAGCGGCGGGCCTAGGACGCAGCCATAAAGAAGACTCGTATGCACCCACCCGGAGGGGGGAGCCGGAGCTACACTGTGGGAGTCCCGGCAGCAACGGCCTGGGTTGTGGAACCCAGAAGGGAGAGGACCCACGCAGAAGGGAAAGGACCCACACAGAGGACTGGAAGAATGCTGCTTGGGAGGGTGGGATGGCAGAGCTATGCCCTTGCACAATAGTATTGCCTTTTACACGCTGGTTAACTACTGTTAAAAGAAAATAACTCTGAAATTGTTTAATTGATGTTGAAAATGTCAGGAAAAAATGTTAAAACGTCATATCGTCACGTCATATTGTCAAATATAAAAAATTTGTGAATATGCTTGATGGCTGTGTTTTGCTGCTGTTGGTGTCGGTGGATTTGTTCAGACCGAGGACAATCGACTTTGGCCTGGACGGATCTATTGACACTAACAAAGATGTTATATAATGAAATTGTGAATATGTTTGATTTTCGAGAAGGTTTGTTCAAACCTCACTTTGTGTTTGCTGTTAAAAACGTAATATTGGAATATAATATTGTGAATGTGCTTAATTGCTGTTGAGATTGTCATGATTGTTTTCTGTTTTTAGTGTCAATAAATTTGTTCAAACCAAATCAAACCATGTGCAAGAAGAAAGATAGCAATTTTATTTTAGTGATCAAAGTAAAAAAAATACCTTCTTTTGACCAACACTACACAATGATTGTGCAATATTATTATTGAAGGTAGGGGCATATTTTGAGGTGTTCTTAAAAAGTTGAAAATTAAATATTTTCTCGATTAAGTTTGTGTTAACAGTGCCCAACTGTGTTCCAAAAGCCCTTATGCCAAGGGTGTCCAAACTTTTCAGAAAGCGAGCCAGATTTGGTGAGCTGAAAATGTGTGAGGGATAATTATTCAGCCTGACGTTCTTTGAACAGTCTCTAAGAAATTCACCTTCCATGAAAGGTTTGCAGCGCTTGTCGATCAGCGTCACGACCTCGTAGCTCACCTTTGTAGCATTTTCATTTGACTCGCAGGGTGTCGCGAAAAAGCGCTGCTGTAATAATAAGCTTCCAGTTGCTTCCCTTTTTCACAGCGTTCTTTTCCAGTTAGCTATTTGTAGTCAGCATGTTTCATCTGGCAGTGCCTCTTGATATCATAATCTTTGAAAACAACCACAGTCTCTTGGCAAATTAGGCAGACGCAGTTGTTTCAGATTTTGGTGAAACAATACTCCAATTTTCACTGTCCTGAAAGCGGCAGCCCTCACAATCAACTTTCTTATTTTATTTACAGTCACCATAACGAAAATGGGGTGGCAAAGGGCAAGATGGCCAAAGGGCTATTGCCATCGGCTTGTCATATGGTGAATTTTTGTTGTTGTACACATTTATTTTATAATGTGGTCAACATTACTGGCCCACATTATCGATTTTATGACTGAAGTCCCAGGCCAGTAAACATTTGATCATAGGCCGCAACTAGGCCCTGGGCCGGACTTTAGACATGCCTTCTTTATGCTTTTACTTTCCATTGCACCTATCTACTTTTATCTTACCTATATCAGGCCTGTTTGTGGTAGAACAAACCCCCAAAAAGATAAAAAAAGAAGAGCATCTAGAAATGCACGCAAATCATGTGTTACTCTGCCGCCATCTCCTGGCTTAAAGTCATGATTGCAGCCTTAAGTTTTCAAAGCCGCACCCCACCTTTAACAATGTTATTTAAAATATATGACATTAAATATATCTCATCTCTCATCTCATCTCATTAGCTACACCGCTTATCCTCAGTAGGGTCGCGGGGGTGCTGGAGCCCATCCCAGCAATCATTGGGCAGTGGACAGGAGACACCCTGAACTGGTTGCCAGCCAATCGCAGGGCACACGGGGACAGACAACTCACTCGCTCATTCATACCTAGGGACAATTTGGACGGGCCAATTCACCTGAAATGCATGTTTTTTGGAATGTAGGAGGAAACCGGAGTGCCCGGAGAAAACCCACGCAAGCACAGGGAGAACATACAAACTCCGCACAGGAAGTCTGGAGCTGGATTTGAACCCACGCAGGAGGTTCCCAAGACATGAACTGTGCCGCACACGCTCTAACCACTCCGCCGCCGTATTATATATATATATATATATATATATATATGTATATATAATGTTATATTGTTATTACAATAATAATAAGAATTAGTAGAATGATAATTATTATAAATATCTAGATTCACTAGCTAGCACCATTAGTAACAAACTTATTGTGCGTTGGTATCTAACATTTCCCCCGACAATTATCATACTTACACTTACTAAGGCATTCGGCATTAAAGTAAATCCAAATCGTGAACCTGCAATAAATTACCAGATGGGAAATGTTCTCGGGAAACACAGACATCCCTAGTGATGTCCTCGGTCCCGTCAGTTAATTTAAAGGCTTGGAGCAGAATACTCGCTCCTGTGATGCTTTTGAATAGGTCTGTTTTCTCTTAGAATTGCAAAAAAAAATTGCGTTTGCCAAAATTGTGATTAGCGCACCTGTACACACAACAGCTAGGCATGTTATTTTCTAAGTTGCGACGCAACTCAACATACAAATCTATCTCACTCCATTCAAACTCATACTGCTACTCCCGCTTCTTTTGGTCGACCTGTGCTGATCAGGTGATAACGTGGGCTGGAAAGGGGTCTATAAACCCAGAAAAGAAAAGAAAAAAAAACAATCTATTTGGAAGTCCCAAGCCGAGGCAATCTACTAGCCACCTGGAACCAAGGTAGAAACCCCCACAACCTTACCTTCTCCAGGTAAACATTAAAATAAATTGTAAAAAGAAAATGTGAAGAAAGCTGCATGAACTTACTGTCTGAAGGCTTGATTCCAATTTAAAGCTCCTTTCACGATCCCCAAGAGCGGCTTGTACAATTTATCCTCAAAGGTCGGGATGAATCTTATGAGTGAAGGAGGAACGAAAAGAACTTGGTGATTGCTTCTTGCTCCCTCCCCGAAACGCCCACCCTGTAGAGGCGGGCAGTAGGAATGCGCTTCCCACCACCCCTGCCCCCCTTCGCCTCTTCTCTGTACCTTCAACTCCAGCTCAGCCGGACATGCATCACGTTTACACTAAACATCCACTCAGTGTTTCCCAAAGACTTTTTTGAGACCCCCGGTGAGTGGACAATCTTGGGGAAATCTGGGGGCAAGCTAAAAACGAGCTATTTTATGTTTTTCATTCACATCCAAAAATTGCTACACTGTGTACACATTGCAAAATGCTCAAAAAACAAATTCAGAACCTACAAATTGACAGGTATATTATTGTAAAGTGCAACCTATTAGTGATCGAAATTCCGGTTCTTTTTACAGAACCAGCTCTTTTAGTTTAGCTCCAAACGATTCTGTTGTTGCTTTAACCAATATACTACAACTAAAATTGTAAAATGCATGAAATGAATGAAAAAAAAAAGTTTTTTAGTCCTATATTTTATACTAGCCTTTATATAACTTGTTATACTAAGCAACTTTAAAGACAAGCAACACAGAAACCCTGGAAAACAAACTAAACAACAAACCACACGACAAAATAAAAATTATAAACATTAATTCCTTAGTGTTATAAAAACATTAAAATACAATAAATTTTAACTATTCACAATTCAACTTCTAACCACCTCTGAAAAACCCGCGTAAACATAAATTTAAATGTTTAAAAGTCAAGTCAAGTCGATCTATGTGTATTGTATAGCCCTTAATCACAAAGCGTCTCAAAGGGCTGCACAGACCACAGATTATTGCAACCCACAGACTATTATTACACCATCCCCTGATCTAAAACCTACATGAGGGCAAGGAAAAACTTAAAAGCCTCAACATGAGATGAATGGAGAAACCTTGAGAAGGGACAGCACATGAGGTAATCCCCCTTCCAGGATGACCAGGCTGCAATGGATGTTGTAATAACAAATAATACACATATATTGTCAACATAAAATATAGGTCATTCATATGCTATAGAATAGAAGTGTTGTTTAATCCTAGATTTAAAACAAAAACAAAAATATCATTTGTCTCTACTGAACATTGAAATTTAGGAACACAAAGTGCTAAGCTTTGAGGACTGATTCGGATTTTTCTGTCAGTCATAGATAATGCACAATGTTTTGGAGCCATTTACATCATTAAAAGGAGTCCAAGTAAGGATAATATTTCTGCTTTGACTCATTTTTTCAAATTTCTTTGTTGTCCTCTGTATTGCAATCTCTATTGAACTGTTCCTGTGCTCAATGTACTAATGTGGCAACACTTTCCTTCTTTGCTCAGCAAACAGTATACTGTACATTGCAAACATTGCCACGATTCTATTATCAGACGGCCAAATAAATGCACTGATTCAAACACAATTTTTTTATTTATTTTTTTAAATGTTGTTTGTGTTGGATTTCCATTGTTGTAAGCAGTCATAGAATGTGTACCCTTCAAAGTGTGAGTGATAATTTAATAAAACACTTAAAAGTACAGTTTAATTCAGTTTTGCCTATATTATTATTTTGTATACATTTTTTGAGGCATTTATAGGCAAAAGATTAGCTTTATTTAAATTGTTATTGTTGTGGTTTTGCCCTAGAAAAGACTTCTCTTACATTCTCAGCAGTCATGAAACACCACACATATCCTGCCAAAAGTAAGTCACAAAAGAAAAGTCCATGGTATTAAATTAGCGGGAACAATTTTTGAAAATAATGAGAGTATTAAAGCAGCAAAACTTTCTGGGGGCACGCAAATCCTCGCAAGTGCAGGTTTTAAAATCAGGTTTTTTTTTTGTTTTTGTTTTTTTTAATCTGCCGTCCCCTGGGCATATACCCGATAATGCCACTGTACCAGCTTAGGTCACATCACAAAAAGGGCAGTCAAATTTAATTTTTCCTTTACAAGTACATTTAGCATTTTATCTTATCATATGCACATATATTACATCTAAATACTACTTACTGCATGCTACTTTGTTATTTTAATGCTTTTATCTGGATACCTGGGGTTCAGAATGCATTAGCTAATTACCATAGGTTTTCTATCCCCCGCAGAGACACCAATTTCTCTTTGCAAAGCCCCCTTAGAACAGATTCATGTCATATCCCAGAGGTCCACTTTTACCTGTGTTTGAAATTCTGTTAAATGAGTTATGTTTACGGCTAGAAGTATCCTGATAATACCTTTTCTCATAAAGTTAAACTTCACAAAGGAAAACGCTGGCAGCAGCGTCTGCTTTTTTTATCAAGATCAGCGCTCAGAAGGTGATCCCTTCGCCCATCATCTTAACTGAGGAGAAGAGTACCTTTATGTGTTCTCAATTCAATTTTTTCCCAAATCGAAAAGAATAAAGAGGCAAAAAGTCATGGGAACCCCAATAAATTTACGTCAAAATCACAGCCGGAGTAGCTAGAAGTAAAAGTCAGTTTAATCATTGTTTCTGTATTTCTGAAGAAAAAGAGGCGGAATTTAAGAATGTGACACACTAGAAAAACAATACACACTAGCTGGTGTCTCACACTAGCTTAGGTCACAATCAACAAAGGGCGTCTACGTTGGAATAAACACGATGCAACAGGTCGTGAATTTGGCAGAGAGTCTGCTGACTAGGCAAAAAAAGTGAAGAAAAAAAAAGGGAAAAGCAGGAAAATGAGAGAATAAGAGGAAGAAACAAGGAAAGAAAGGGAAAAAGAAAAAGAAAAAAAGTAAAAAAGGAAGGAAGAAAGAGAAAAAGAGAAAGAAAGAAACAAACAAAGAAAGAAGGGGAAAAAGCAAACAAACCGAAAGACAGACAGTAAAAGAAAAAATAAAGAAAGAAAGTGAAAGAAATAAGCAAAAGAAAGACAGTGAAAGAAAGACAAAGGAAAGAATCACAGGGAAAGAAAGCAGGAAAGCAAGAAAACATTGAGGTTGTTATCATGCTATTCAGATTTTCATGACAAATATATCGTTATATAAAGCTGCAATAAATCAGTATACATATACAAAAGCTGATGCATAAAGAGGAAACTAAATTGAACAAAAATATGCATTATATTTTCACTCTTATTTATTTCTTACGTGTTTTTTTCATTTCATATTTTGTTTATCTATGTCTGCTTTAGCCCTTCATCTGCAACGCCTCCCATAAAAAAATAACAACAACAGGCCCCAAAAGACCTCTGTATTTAAAAAAAAAAAATTAACAATGGTAAAAGATCAAAAAGTCAAGAGCCAAAGACAAGAAGAAGAGTGAAAAAAACATGCGGCGCATGAAAGCAACGTCCCGTCCAGGACGAGGGATCATTAGCTGAAGATTCGACAGCGAGAATTCTCTGGAGAGTGCACATCAAAGGCCTGGGAGTCATTGAGGATTCGCGGGAAAATGTGCAACCTGCATGCTAAAAAAAGGCGTAGCGCTCTTCTGCTTGTTAAAAAGACGATTGCGGCCGGCGTTCGTAAAAGCCGCTAAAAAAATAACTTTTGGGGTATTTTACTTGTACTAGTTGAAGCTTAGCAAGGAGCTTTCGAAGAAGACGCACAACCAGAAGACATCATTTAGCAAATTTCAGGCTTTATTTACAGGGCTAACAATAATGGTTAGCGGCATGCCATAGCCTGCAGCCAAGTGGCAAAACTCAGTGCCTAGAAAAGAAAACAGTGGAAAAATGTCTTGGCACCAGCATGCCAAGACTAGGGACCACCACATGCAGGGTTTTGTTATGAAAGGAGAGTGACACCGAAGGACAAAGCAGGAAAAGCTAACACTAACAATAGCAGCGCACGCCGAGCCATAACCTGCAGTCAAGTGGTTAACATGAGCAGCTAGTGAAGGAACATTTGGGTAAAAAAGCGGAGGATGCTTTAATCATGGGACTGTGACAAACGCTTGCAACCAGTTGTGGAAAAAAAATAGCAGGCTCAATTCACACAGAGCAGCTGACATTAACATTAGTGACTAGCGGCAAGCCATAGCCTCCAGCCAGGTGGCTAAAGTGAGTGGCTAGAGAAGGAAACAGTAGGAATAAAAGCAGAAGATGCTTGAATCATGGAACTCAGTAACAGTGGCTTACATGACCAGCTGTGAAAGAACAATCTTGATTCACACGGAGCAGCTAACAATAAGAATAGCAGCTAGATATGGAGCTATACAAGCTGTTACATAACAAAACATGACTTGACTTAACCTCACAATAGCCTGAATTCAAGTGGCAAACATGAGTGGCTCGAGAAGGAAACGATGGAAAAAAGTGCTAAATGCCTGAATCCCGGGACTTTTTCTTCTTAAATTGTTGTTTTGAAGTCTTCATTTGACAACCTGATGACTTAATTGGGTGTTCAGGGAAATTAATAAAAATATTTTCCACCACGAGAGCTGAGTGTGACAAAAAACCTTGTCTGAAGGGAACCTGTCTCAGCGGCTACAATCAAGATTATAGAAATAAATGGAAACCAGTGTGTATTACAATACTGGTCATCGAAGACGTTCAGGGTGTGTACCTGTTGGCGTTTTTATGTCGACTTTGTGGACACGGTGGAGGAAAACACCTGATCAACTGTTTAGAGATCAGATCGGCCCACTGAGGTCTTACTTCAACGCTGTAAAGTCGTCCTGGCCAGCAACCTCGCAGACAGACCACCGAACTCTTTGCAATGGATTCAAAGTTATTTGACGGGAAGGAAGCAATATGTGAAAATGGGAGAGTTGTCATCTGAATACTTGGAACTCTGTTGTGGAGTACCACAAGGTTCTATCCTGGGTCCAAAGTTATTTAATTTATATATTAATGATATTTTTAATGTTTCAAAACTGTTAAAATTAGTCATATTTGCAGACGACACTAACATTTTCTATTCAAATGATAACTATATTGATTTGGTAACCTGCATTAATCGTGAATTAATTAACCTAAAAGAATGGATGGATATAAATAAATTATCTTTAAATTTAAATAAAACCAAAGTAATATTATTTGGTCATCGCAAGGCAAATAGAGATTTAAAAGTAAAAATGGATGGTGCTGCAATAGACATTGTATCAGAAATTAAGTTTTTAGGGGTCATTACAGACAATAAATTAAGTTGAAAAACACACATCAGATACATACAAACTAAGGTATCTAAAAGCATTTCAATAAAGAATAAAGCCAAATTCCTTTTAAACTATAATGCATTGTATTTAAGGGGTGGAATGGGGGGTTTGCTCACCTAATGACTAAAATGGCTGCGCCCTGTTTGGCTGCGGCTGCATCGGCTCACTACAGTTTAACTGTTCGGGTCAGGTGTATCGACATTTCGTTCTGTGTGCATTGTTACAAAGAATGACAATACAAGTAAAATTATTATTATTATTATTATTATTATATTGTTCTCTAGTTCTGCAATACTTAACATATTGTGCAGAAGTCTGGCGCAATAATTGCAAAAGTTCACAACAGCCCCTTTTTATCCTTCAAAAACGTGCAATAAGAACCATACACAGGGTAGGATATCGGGATCATACTAATATTTTATCCATGCAGTCCAAATTATTAAAATTGGATGATATAATAAAAATTTTCACTTCCAACTGTTATTTAAGGTCAACAAAAACATGGCGCCGAAAAACATACTTGAGGGGCTGTAGTAAATTAAAAATCCCAAAGGTGAGAACCACCAGGAAAAGTATGTGTGTGTCTGTGACTGGAGTCAAACTTTGGAATAATTTACAAGACGAGATCAAACAATGTACAACTATTCACTTGTTCAAATTTAAATACAAAAAACATTACTAGCGGAATACAGAGATGAAGAAAATGGGATATGAGAGAGATTGGAAATACTGCGTTTAAAACTACAGTTAACTTTGTTGTTATTGTTGCTATTATTATATCATAACTGTTATCATAAATATTTTTTAGAAAAAGTAATTTTTATTGTTATAATCATTGCTGCCGCAGTGATGTTTGGTAACTAGTGGCATTATGACATTGAGGGATGGGTATTACAAAGATTAGTGTATAAAATATGTGATTATTGTAATTATTATAATTATTGATATCTGACCAATGTAAAAAGTATATCCATGAGATTTTGTTGTATTAGACACAAGAGGAGAAGAGGATTTGTAAAATGTATTTAATAGGGAAGATAAAGGGGTAGGGAAAATAAGCTGCTTTCAACATGGCGGCGTGCATGGATGCTGCGGCTAGTCGCTCTCCAGCTAATCTTCTATTTATTGCCGTTCTCTTGTCTTTTTTGCTTTCTTTTTTGGACACATGCGTGGGCAAAAATACTTACAGTAGGGACGAACTTATTCGGTTGGGTGGGCGTCTAAATTTCGACTTTTTGGGCACTTTTTACACCGCCTATGATATACCGTGCGAACTTCAAAGAAATAGGGCATCCTTGTGGACAACTATTCCTCCTAATAAACGACGACAACGGCGCCGTAAAGACAGAAAACAGAAGCGAGGTTGCCGTGCGGGTAGATGTGTGAAGCGTGCGAAGTCGAAGGAACAAGAAGGACGCGAGGATGTGACTGATTCCACCATTCATTCCTCGCTGGACAACCGACGCTTTAAACTCAACGCTCACAAACGGCCCCAACGGCAAAATCTTGTAACGATCTCTACAAAGACTACAAAGACTTCAGCTAAGTCAAATGATTCAGCAAAGCTAAAATTTGGTCTTTTAAATATTAGATCGCTTGCTCCTAAAGCTTTACTTGTTGATAACATTATTTGTGATTATAAACGTAACTG
Source organism: Urocampus carinirostris (assembly GCF_059441175.1). Lineage (NCBI taxonomy): Eukaryota > Metazoa > Chordata > Actinopteri > Syngnathiformes > Syngnathidae > Urocampus > Urocampus carinirostris. The sequence goes on along the minus strand of NC_142358.1, from coordinate 3,366,891 downwards.
TATCGGTCTTTGTGAAACTTGGTTACGCCCGGATGAGTATTTAGCGCTAAATTATGCTTCACCCCCAGACAACGCGAGTAGCCATGTAGCACGCACGTTGAAAAAGGGTTGGCGGTGTCGCGCTCATTTCTGAAAAATCGCTCAAATTTAATCCTCGTACCTCTAATAATTACAAAGCGTTTGAGGCTCTTGTGATGCGGTCCTCTCTATTGTCAATTTATGTAATAAATATCTATCGCGCACCTGGGCCATACACAACTTTCTTAGACGAATTTGCTGAACTTTTGTCTGAACTAGTAACCTATGCAGACAAAATTATAATTATGGGGGACTTTAACATTCATATGAACTCCCCACTCAGTTCACTTACTATTGCGTTTCGGTCTCTAATTGATGCATTTGGTTTTAATCAACTGGTTGATTTGCCAACCCATTAAGATGGAAACACGCTAGACTTGATTCTGACTCGAGGAGTTTTAACCTCAAACATTATGGTGTTACCGTGTACTACCGTTATCTCGGATCATTATTTAGTTACATTTGAGGTGCTAGCTAAATGTAGTGTTAAAAAAGCTGAAGGATTTAGCGGACGCAATATAAGCACTGGCACAGTTTCTGAGCTCTTTGAACTCCTTCCTGGAGCAGTTGCGTCCTTTCCTTCATACAATGGCTCGATTGACTCACTCAAGAATGAGTTCAATACTACCCAGACTAGTGTCCTGGATTCAATAGCGCCCATAAAGCTAAAATCAGGTCCTAAAAGACGCACGCCTTGGTTTACTGATGAAACTAGAACCCTTAAACAAGAATGCAGGAAATTGGAAAGAAAATGGCGCGCTACCAAGCTTGAGGTATTCCATCAAACCTGATGTGACAGCTTTTTAAAGTATAAAGCGGCCCTTGCCTCTGCAAAATCGGCCTACCTTTCGAAGGTGATTGCGTCTCAAAAGAACAATCCCAAATTCCTTTTTGACACTGTAGCGTCGCTTACAAGGCAACAGACTATCGCAGATAGTCCGACGCACTCTGCTCATGACTTAATGGTCTACTTTACTAATAAGATTCAATGCATACAGGAAGAAATTGCTAAAGACATTATTAATACCACACATATTAAAGGGCTGAAATCTACAGATGCACGACAGGGTGGCTGTCCAGGGAAATTGTCCAGTTTTAGTGAACTGTCACTTGATGATCTCAAACAGGTGGTGAATGCGGCCAAACTGACAACTTGCCAGTTCGACCCGCTCCCAGGTTCACTTATTAAAAGTCTTTTTGGCGTCCTTGGACCTTCAGTTCTAATAATTATAAACATATCACTCTCCTCAGGTGTAGTTCCAGCAGCTTTGAAGTCCGCCCTTATTAAACCCACACTGAAACGACCCAACCTTGATCCAGAAATCTTAAGTAATTATAGGCCTGTGTCAAACCTACCTTTCCTTTCTAAAGTACTTGAAAAAGTAGTGGCACAGCAGCTGAATGATTTCATATCCGAGAATAACCTTTTTGAATCTATGCAATCAGGCTTCAGGGATAACCACTCTACTGAGACAGCTCGGATCAAGGTAACAAATGATCTCCTACTGGCAATGGAATCTGGCGCTTGATCACTTTTGCTGCTGCTGGACCTTAGTGCTGCATTTGACACAGTGGACCATAATATCTTGCTAGAACGGTTGGAAAAATGGATTGGTCTCTCAGGAACCGTCCTCTCGTGGTTCAGATCCTACCTCTCAGATAGGACGCACTGTGTTAAATATGGCGAAATGACATCTGAGCCCTTTAATGTTACCTGTGGTGTTCCGCAGGGTTCAGTGCTTGGCCCCCTTCTTTTCAGCATTTACATGCTTCTATTAGGTGATATTATTCGCAAGTACAATATCAGCTTCCACTGCTACGCAGACAACACTCAACTATATCTTCCGTTGGAGGAATCTCCCACACTAAACTGTGGAAATTTGGAGGCCTGCCTCATTGAGATAAAAGAGTGGATGTCACTCAATTTCTTGCGTCTTAACTCTGAAAAGACCGAAATGTTAGTCATTGGTCCATCTAAATGCCGTGACTTATTCTCAAAAACTGCTGTGAACATTGACAAATGTCACATCACACAGAGTGACTCAATTAAAAATGTAGGTGTCATATTTGACCCTGATCTATCCTTGAAATGCATGTAAAGAAAATTACTAGAACCGCTTTCTTCCATCTTCGTAACATTGCTAAAATCCGTTCAATACTGTCTCAGTCGGATGCGGAAATTATAATTCATGCGTTTGTTACCTCCCGTCTCGATTAATGTAATGCACTACTCTCTGGTCTCCCGAAGTCTAGAATCAAGTCTCTTCAGCTGGTACAAAATGCCGCAGCGAGGCTTTTAACTAGGATAAAAAAGTACGATCACATAACACCGATTTTGGCTAACTTGCATTGGCTCCCAGTTAGCCTTAGATGTGATTTCAAGGTTCTCTTAGTATTATACAAAATCATACATGGACTTGCTCCCTCTTATCTTTCAGATCTGATTTGCCCCTATGTCCCAGTCCGAAGCCTACAATCTGAGAGTGCCGGTCTTCTGGTGATCCCAAGAGCAAAGAAGTGTTCTGCTGGTTCGAGAGCGTTCTCCATCCGGGCACCGGTGCTGTGGAATGCTCTTCCCCCTGAGATCCGATCTGCAACCTCAGTGGAAATGTTTAAATCTAAGCTTAAAACTCACTCCTACTCCATAGCATATGAATAACCTACTCTTCTCGTCGGCTGAAAAATAGTCTGTGTAATATAGTGTAATAATCTGTGAAGCCCTTTGAGACTCTTCGTGATTTAGGGCTATACAAATAAAAATGACTTGACTTGACTTCTGACTACCCCTTTTCGAACATGTTATGTAACATTATTTTGTTGTTGACTCGTTGTTTTCAAGGATTTCAAGCACCCGTACGAAGCCTGAAGTGGTTGTTGCCGTGGGCTTTTTCTGATTTTTTTTTGTATGCGTTGGGGAACAAAACACAAAACTATAATGATGGCCCCCACCCCTCATAAGCGCCCCCCTCCCCTTTAATGACAAAGAGTGTTGTGTGGCACACATGCAGGAATGTTGTTGACTTGCAAAGAGCGAACTTGAAGGCGCTCCTTCGCTCTTGTGACGCCTACTGCTACATAACACAATCGTTTGTCTGGGAGTCGCAAGTCATATTTCCACTCTATTTACCAGGGGCGCTAACAGGTGGAGGGGGGCAATGCCCACCCACAGTTACGTTCTGCCCACCCAAAGAGAAATGGATGTAGGGAACATGAAACAAAAGAAGAAAAGGAAAAGGGAAAATGGAGAACACAAGAATTAAAAAGTGGCTTTATTGGGGTAGCAATAGTTGTGCCCGCCCCCCATTGCATTTGAAGGTAAATTAAATCACATTACTATAGTTTCAGTTTTATTTCCGTGCAGTTATTTTATCTCTCTCTTTACCTTTGGACCCCAGGGCTGATCACAGACCCACAGGTTTGCTTTAAAACAGCCACCTGCTTGACATGTGAGGCTGCCCCTTTAAAAGGGGCGAAGCTTGGGACGCATAGATCGGCTCCCACACAGGGGTTAAGGGAGAAAAAAAGCGAAGGAGGAATCATGAACTTACTTAAGTAACTGGTTCCATGTAGTCCAATATAGTGGAGTAAGAGTATCATTTATGCTCTACAAATCTACTCAAGTAAAAAGTATGGTGATTCAAAGATACTCCCAGAAGTACAAAATGGCCCAAATATATCAACAATGTTGACAGGACGAGCTTCTTTCAGCTACGTCTTCTAGCAAAAGTGTATCTTCACGTTAAAAGCGCAGTCTCCGTAACTGCTCCAATTTCTGTGATTACCACTGCAGACGCACCTCATTATTGGGCGCGGGCAATGTTCCCCGCAAGCCAGGGGTGTCCAAACTTTTCAGAAAACGGTCCAGATTTGGTAAGCTGAAAATGTGTGAGGACCGACTATTACAGTAAAAATTGGATCACAGGCCGTAACTGGCCCCCGGGCCGGACCTTGGGCATACCTGCTCTAAGATTCCAGGGGTCTGAGCAATCACAAAGTCTGTGAGTATCTCTTGGAATAACGGTGAGCATGAATTGACTAATGTAAAATTGGAAAGCTTGCTCGGCCCGCGCTCTCTAGTTGTTTTACAATAATAATAATAAGCAGGTTACATGGCTGCAAGGCCGCCATTGGGAGATGTGGAGCACATTGTAAAGCTCTTGGGGAAGTCATTGACTTGAAAAGCGCTATATAAATGCAGATCATTTCATTTCATAACTGTTACATTAGATTTCTGTTCTTTTGAATAGTTTATTTTGTAACAATACTGATATTTTGGGGGAATAATTTAGTCATTTGTACAGTACAGAAATGTATGTACTGTAAATTCTGGACTATAGAGCGCACCTGATTATAAGCCGCACCCACCACATTTTAAGAGGAAAACCGATTGTGTACTTACACAAGCCGCACCTGTATATAAGCCGCATGCGCCCACATTAAAAAATGTAACACAAGCACAAAATTAACCCAAAATTAAGTCCCGCCATTGAAACTGAATTTCCTTCATTTAAGTACTCAGTCCAAAAATCACAGCCTGCAAAATGAACGCAAAATGATACTTTCGTATTTTTGATCTTAACATATTGAATTATTGTATTATTTCTGTAATAGTGTTTATGTAACACATTGTTACTATAGAGATATATCTGTAGTATTTCTATAGCATTTATTTTATCATCAGACTCTTTGTGATTAAGGGCTATACAAATAAACATGACTTGACCTGACTTGACTTATCAGAATGAAGGCAAAACAATGTTAGGTCCAGGGGCAATTTTAGGTTCAGTTTTGGGAGCGATGAGCACCCAAAGTGTCTGGCTGATTTTAAAAAAAAAAAAAATCAATTTAATTAATAAATAATAAAATCGACCTCTGCGTTGTCAAACACAAGCGATTTTATTACCAAAGAGATAAGAATTCAGTATCAGATAAATCTGTATCAACTCATAACCTTTGATAATATTAAATGGTTTATAGGTAATCCATTCAAATGTGATGATAAAGTGGTCAATTAAAGAAGAAATTGTACACATTTCTCAGAATACATCTTCTAGAAGGTATGCTTGTAAGAGAGCAGTGCTAGGAATCAAATGGACTGGACCATTTCAAGGCAGTGGTGTATTTCCAACGCTGCGTTGTTCACATTTGTTTTGTTTTACTTTTTTTTTGTTTTTTAATTTAGCCTTTTTCCTCATATTTAAGCCTTACGTGTCCTATATTAAGGGAAAGAGTTTTGTAAAGGGGCTGGTTACACCCATGGTTAGGATCCTGTTTATAGGCACTAAAATTGATATTTATTTTTGTAATTCCATAGGATTTTGTTGTAGACACACAAAAGGACAATGGGGAGAAAGTTGACACAAAGAAGTTTTCTATGAATAGTACTATATTTACTATAATCTATATCTTGACTATATGTTGACTATTAGTCAGGCGAGCCGGATGAAGAAGCCTGACGGGCCGCATGTGGCCCATGGGCCGTAGTTTCCCTATCCCCGAAAGGCACTGATCCCACTCCATCATCTTCATGACTTTGCAAAACCGCAAGAACCCGCACAGGCACCGCCCCCTCAGCATAGACGTCACAGCTCCTTTTTGCACGTGTGCAAATTCAATTCAATCAATCAATGAAAGCGGACACCACATTAACATTGCGGTTCGACCTTGTTTACGAAGCCACGCGTGATCTCCACGCCACGCAGGAATGCACACGCAAACACGCACACACGCATGCGGTTTATTTATCCTTGCCACGACCGGGGTCGTCGCACTTCCGGAGTCGTTTTTAATGATTATAATTCCTGACCTGGCTTTGTAGCGAGCCGGCGCTCCATCGTGACGTGAAAATATCCACGCAAAAACTTGTTGTTTGGAGAGAAAAGAGAAGTGAAGATGATGAAAATGGTGGTGGTGCGCCTCTGCTTCATTTGGAGAATCCTGCAAGTGGATGCATGTGGGCGGCACTCTCCCGAGCAGCCAATCAGAAGCGAGCAGGCGAATTTTCAGCGGGGAGACCAATTGTTGGTTTCTCAAATGATCACTCAAAATGCTTCAAGTTTAGGTTTAAATGTGACCACTAAGAGAAAAAAATGAAAGAAAACAAGAATGGGGTTAACACGAGACCTGCAGGCCAGATAAGGCCTATCCAGGGTTTAATCTGGCGCTGAGAGAAGCACAAGAAGAAAAAACGAGCTTCAGTTTAAATATGTCCCCTTTGCGTCACCAAGGCAGGCGCCACCCACAAGTTACTGTAGCTGAAATTCTTTCCCTCTCTCTCTCTTTGTCTTCTTTTATATTTCATTTCTTCCTCATGTCCCCCCCCCCCTTTCTCTCTCTGGTTCTCTATCTTTATTTTCTCTTCTTCTCTTTCAATTTCTCCCTCCCTTTCTCTTTTTATCATCTCTCGTTTGTTTCTCTCCCCCTATTTCTCTATTTTCTTCCTTTTCCTATTTCTTCCTCTCTCTGTCTATATTTTTTCTTCCCTCCTTTTCTCTTTCACTTTCTCTCCCTCCAGCTCTCATTTGTTCATTCTCACCCTCCATTTTTCTCTCCTTTGCTCCTCTCTTTTTCTTTTTGGCTTTCTCTGTTTCTATTATTATTATTTGTTACTATCTCTCTCTCTCTCTCTCTCTTTCTCTCTCTATTATCTTACTCTGTCCTCCCCCTGTCTTTCTTTTTTTATTTCTCTTCCATTCTCTCCCACTTCCTTTGTCTATCTTATTATTTTCTTCTCTCTTTTCTTCTTTGTTTCTTCCTCACTTTTTTCTTTCTCTCTCTTCATTACTCCCCTTCCTTTGCTCTTTCCTTGTTCTCTCCGTTTCCCACTCTTTTTTCTCTTTTTGTCTAACTTTGTCTGTATCGTTCTTTCTCTCTTTTGTTTTTCCTATTTCTGCCTTTCTCGCTTTTGATTGTCTTTTTGTTTCTTTTTCTCTTTTCCTTTTGTTCTTTGTCTTTCTTCTCTCTTTGCCTCACTCTCTTATATTATCCATCCCTCTCTATGAATTTTTCTGTCTCTCTCTTTCTCCCTCTCTCCCTTTCTGTCTTTATCTTAAATATACTAGTCCACAAAATCCAAAGCGAAAACAGTAGACACCCAAAATAACGAGTGTTTACGTTACTGCGTGAAATACGATGTTTTAGACCCTTTTTATGACATTTTCAACACTATACAAAACGTCATAATATATTCCCTGTGTTTTGCTATTGTTAAGAGCATGCTAAGTTGAGGCTAACTTCCTGTTAGCATTTGAACAAGAGCTCCATTTTTACTTGTCTGTGTTGTGTCTTTAAAACTATGAAACAAAGCATTTTTTGCTTCTATATAGAACAAGGGTCAGCAACATTTTTGGTGTGGAGTGCCACTTTCACATTTCCTTGTAAATCAGTTAATGACTCGCACAATATTTTTTTTTATCCAACAGAGCTGTAATTTTACACCAGTCCAAATATACAACATGGATATACATTGAAATCATATAACTAACCAATTTTATCTTCCACTATTCTTGTTCATCAGCAAACTAAAAAATGAATGTGAGCAACATGTGGAAAGGCCTCTAGACATCCATGACTTCAACCATTCTTCATCAACAATGAACTACAATCAAAAAAGAAGTAATATGGACAGCTACCATACAATTCATCAATAAAATCTTATTTCAGAAACTATCAAAACTTGAAACACACACACATTAGGACTTTTTATTCAGGAGTTAGCAGGGGCGGGGGGGATTTTTGCAAAATCTGACTCCCCTGCTAATATGGACCCTGTTTGAGATATAGACTTGTGACTTCTAGGATAACCTTCTGTGACATAAATATGTCAGCGCAATGATTTTGAAGAGCTTCCGAACGTTTCTCATAATATTACTTTTATTAATAATAATAATAGTTGTACAAAATCATACATGGACTTGCTCCCTCTTATCTTTCAGATCTGATCTGCCACTATGTCCCGGTCCGAAGCCTACGATCTGAGAGTGCTGGTCTTCTGATGATCCCGAGAGCAAAGAAGTCTTCTGCTGGTTCGAGAGCGTTCTCCATCCGGGCACCGGTGCTGTGGAATGCTCTTCCCCCTGAGATTCGATCTGCAACCTCAGTGGAAATGTTTAAATCTAAACTTAAAACTCACTTCTACTCCATTGCATACGAATAACCTACTCCTCTTGTCGGTTGAAAATAGTTTGTGTAATATAGTGTAACAATCTGTGAAGCCCTTTGAGACTCTTCGTGATTTAGGGCTATACAAATAAAAATGACTTGACTTGACTTGACTAATAAAACGAACTAGATTTGTCAAACACCTATTCAGTAACACATCACAAAGTGGAGGTATTCCTCTGTGATTGGATCCCAAAGCTAAAAAACATAATAAGTTTAAAGTGCGTCTTACTGTGCAAACAGTATAGGCAGGGGAGTCCGATTTTAAATGGAAAAAAGACCCAATTTGTTTACACCGTGGGATCCAATGCAACTAGGGTTTCATTCACAATAAAATACATTACAAATTTTACATTCTATCTGTACAATTAGTTGTGATCGTGGATATCATAGCGTACATTGATTTGTCTCCGGTGTTGGTGACTTTTCCTTCCGCGTTAACAAACGCATTTTGTAGAATACGATCGTGCTTGATTGTTTTAATAAACGCGTTATATAGACTACGATCGCTTAATTGTTTTAATTAGCTCACTTTATTGTTTTGATAAACCTATTGTATAGAATGCGATCGCTTTTGTCAGAACGCAGCAGAATGCGCGTTCACACGAGGCGGGAGGATTTAAAGGGGAGTCGGATTTAGTCACTACACCGTACCTGGACACAGCAGCTTTTAATGTATCCGCCTTATCAGACTCGTTCTTGAATTCATGTTCATATTTCGTCTCGTAATGACGTTTAACACTTAACGTGCGAGGTACAATGCTCTCGAGGCATAATGCACAAACAGCATGGACAATTTTTGCACAAAGCCCCATTCTCGTCTGTCCACGCTGGCTGGACAGAAAAAAAAATTCCGCTCGAGGAACCGTCATGATTTGGCTGTCGTGATTCGGCTGTCGTGATTCGTTCATTTATCGCGCACCAGTGTTTCTGTGGGAGGGTTAAAACAGATCTCTCCTCCTCTGCGAGGCACCGCGCAGAAACACGCTCACCGCAAAGCCGCTAAACAATGTAAGCGCGCAATGAAAATGTCAAAATTTCAGGTAAAAATGCGTATTTAAAAAAATCACTACTTTGCCGTGCGCTCGCGTGCCACTGGTTAACCCCTCGCGTGCCATAGGTTGCAGACTCCTGATATAGAAAATATAATGATTCAAGTTGTGCTATTAGTTCTGTGGTTCTGTGTCACAATAGTTTGAAAAGTCATGATTATTAGCTAATGGCTAAGTAGTTAGTACAGGACATTTGTAAAGCGAGGTTTTTTTTAATAGAGTATTTCAAATTGTTTTTTTTTCACTCGTATTATCATTTATCAAGGTTCGTAAACCTTTTTAATGGCCAAATTCAAGGACTTTTAAAGCAAATTCAAGGCCAATTTTTCAATTTTTCTAGTACTTTCAGAGGAAGAAATCCAGTACTGATCAAAAGGGTTGTTTTCCTGTTGACTTTGATGACTTTGCTGCTAACACATACCCTGTCATTAGCTGTTTCCATCCATGATCTATTTGCGTCAAATGTAAATGATCTGCATTTATATAGCACTTTTCAAGTCAATGAAGACCTCCCAATGCGCTTTACAATGTGCCTCACACTTTACCTTTTACACACACTAATCGATAGCAGCATCAGCCATGCAAGGCAACTACCTGCTCATCGGGGGCATTCTGGATTCAGTGTCTTGCCCAAGGACACTTTGACATATAACACGGAGGAGCCGGTAATCAAACCTGCGACCTCTTGATCCCAAGACGAGCGCTTTACCTCGTGAACTGCTATAGATTGACATGGGCTGCTATAGATTGAGATTAATTCTGCCATTCTGCTTCAACAATACACGCACATCTTGGTTATGTCACACTTGTTTACATACACGGAAAGGACTCTGAAGGTGTTGGGTAATAGTAAAGTTTAATACGGAAGACAAAAAAGAAAGAAAGAACTGTGTGGATAAAAAGCAGAGCAATGAGCCAAATTTAGATTGATTTTAATGATATTGATTGCTCCGAAGCATAGTGCATTCAATCTTTCAATCAACTGCTAATCTTTTGCCTTTTGTTAATTTATATTTTTTTGTTTATATTTTTCAGAGGATCTGTTTCTCATCTCATCTCATCGCATCTCATTAGCTGCACCGCTTATCCTCAGTAGGGTCGCGGGGGTGCTGGACCCCATCCCAGTAATCATCGGGCAGGGGACACCCTGAACTGGTTGCCAGCCAATCGCAAGGCACACAGGGACAGACAACTCACTCGCTCATTCACACCTATGGACAATTTGGACCGGCCAATCCACCTGAAATGCATGTCTTTGGAATGTGGGAGGAAACCGCAGTACCCGGAGGAAACCCACGCAAGCACGGGGAGAACATACAAACTCCGCACAGTAAGTCTAGTAGCTGGATTTGAACCCACACAGGAGGTTCCCGAGACCTTAGAACTGTGCCGCACATGCGCTAACCACTGCGCCGCCGTGCTGCCTGGATGTTTCTCACTTGGTAAAATATAATTGTAAAAAGCAAATGATTTTGCATTTTATCATTTATTTACAGCACTGAAGAGTTTAATATATTTAATTTCTATTTTATAGTTCTGGGTTTTCAGGGGTTTTGTGTTGTTGTGAATTGTAAATCCAATCAGTGTGTAAAAAGCTAAAATTGTTCTGTATTTTCTGTGAATATCTCATCTTATTAGCTGCGCCGCTTATCCTCAGTACGGTCGCGGGGGTGCTGGAGCCCATCCCAGCAATCATCGGGCAGTGGGCAGGGGACACCCTGAACTGGTTGCCAGCCAATCGCAAGGCACACAGGGACAGACAACTCCCTCGCTCATTTACACCTATGGACAATTTGGACCGGCCAATCCACCTGAAATGCATGTCTTTGGAATGTGGGAGGAAACCGGAGTGCCCGGAAGGAAACCCATGCAAGCATGGGGAGAACATTCAAACTCCACACAGGAAGTCCGGTAGCTGGATTTGAACCCACACAGGAGGTTCCAAGACCTTAGAACTGCGCCGCCGTTCTGCTCTTTCTTGTGAATACTGTATTTGAATTTACATTTCATGTGCTTTTTAGGGATCCACTGCAAAGCCTTGAAAATTATTAGATAGATATAGATAATTTGGTGCATGAGGTTTTAATTTTGATAGTATATCGCAAAAAAAAAAATCAGAGGAGCCGTTTGGGAGCAAAAAGAGCCAACTCTTCTGAGTGAGCCGAGCCAAAAGAGACTTATCTCGAAAAAGAGCCCAAATTCCCATGACTAGTCTAATAAACTTGTCCTCTTGGGTACGACAGTAATGCTTCACATGACAACTCGATAATGCGGACTGGAGCCACCATCAGTGTCATTTTCACAAAGTTTTTCCTTTTCCTTCATTTAAAAGTGTGGTCTCTCGAGTCAGACTGACAGATAACTCGCAATGGAAATAATTTAAAGCATTTTCAAGCACTCAACCCAGAATTCAAGCATTTTGCTGACATTGAATACATAACAATCAAATACAAGGATTTAAGGCACCCATACGAACTCTGTTTTTCAGGTAAAAAAAAAGCGCGTTACTCACTAACAGGTATGGTAAACGATAAAAATAACAGTGCAATTCATGAATCTTTTTTTTTATTATTCACATCAGAATTACAATCGCTACGACGAATTTTAATCAAGTGATTCGCCACTAGAGGTCGCAGCCAAAACATTTCAACATCAAGAAGCGACTAAACAAAACACATTTTTTTGACGTAAGCATTGTCAATAAAGTTTTTTTAGCAGATAAACCTGATTTATTTTCATTGAAATATACAAAAAGGTTAGCAAACGGTGGCTAGCATGTACAGTATTTACAGGATGAAAGGAAGTATTGTTATTGTTTTTATGTAAAATCCAGGTGAAGTTTAGATCCAGTCTCCCCTAGGGGGTCGAAAGGGAGGACCCCGAAATTCAGGCCTCCCCCTAAAAAGTCCCGGACCCATCCCTGCCCCTGGGTGCATAAAAGGGGGTCTTGGAAACATGGGGGGTCGATGGGGTAAAGGGAAGTCCATTCGGAATCTTTCCCGGGGGAACATCGGCCCTGCAGGAATCATGGGGGGCCCCGGTGGCATCATAGGGGGCCCGTGAGGAGGCGACAGGTAAGAAGGTTGCAGGTGAGGACGCATGGGAGGGGCTCCACTTGGGGGGGAATGCAGAATGGGAGTTGGGGGTGCTTGAAGTTTGGGGTCCAAAGACTTGTCTCCTATGGCATTGGGTCTTGGTGTCATGGGGGATTTGACAGCTGTACAAAAAAAGGCAAGAAAAAAGCTGAAATTATTTTGTTTTTCTTTGCAGTTTTGCGAGAAAACCCCATTTTTGGATGATAACACTTTTTCTACTCACATTTTTGCCACAGAAGAATAGAACGCTAGTTTTTGATGCAGAAAAAGACACTAGCTCGGTGCAATACGCAAGTTTTTACCACAGAAAACTAATTTTTAGCATAGGAAAAAGTGCGACTAGCTATACAAAATACAGATATTTTAACCTCAGAAGAAGACAGCGTTAGTTTTCGGCCTAGAAATGAAACTAGCTTGAAAGACGGAGCTAATTTCTGCAATCATGTGAAGACTGTTAAAAATCCCCCAGGCCACACATTGGACACCATTGGTCAGGCCCAAAGTCTTACCTGCTGTTGCGGTATCGGGATTCAAGTCGGGTGCTGAGGAAATAGGAGACAGCCTGCCCGGGGGTTGGCCTACCAGGGGTGCGAGAACCTGCAAAAAACACAAAAAAATATCTATATTCAAAATGCTGCAAAAAACACTTCTGACGACAAAAGAGTGTCAAATAAAAATTTTGCATTAAAACGACAACTTAAAAACCAGCAAAACTTAAAATGATCAACCTCTTCCATGCATCCATTATTTGCACCACTTATCCTCAATAGGGTCACAGGGATTTTTGAGCCCAGCTGTTTTCGAATGACGGGCAGGGAACACCCTGAACTGGTTGCCAGTCAGTCGCAGGGCACACAGGGACAGACAGGTCACTCGCTCATTCACACATAGGGACAATTTGGACCGGCCAATTGACCTGACATGCATGTTTTTGGAATGTGCTCGGAGGAAACCCCCACAGGCACAGGGAGAACATGCAAACACCGCACAGGAAGGATGGTAGCTGGATTTGATAGCATGACCTCGGAACTGTGCTGCAGACGCGCTAACCACTCACCGTGCCACCTTTGATGAACCTTTTACCTATTGTTAACTTTTTATTGCAAAAACTTCAACCCCTGCGCATACAAAAGCATTGAGGAAAAATAGTGTACACGCAATGTTGCATTCATTGGTAACATCTCATCTCATTAGCTGCACTGCTTATCCTCAGTAGGGTCGCGGGGGTGCTGGAGCCCATCCCAGCAATCATCGGGCAGTGGCCAGGGGACACCCTGAACTGGTTGCCAGCCAATCGCAGGGCACACAGGGACAGACAACTCGCTCGCGCATTCACACCTATGGACAATTTGGACCGGCCAATCCACCTGAAATGCATGTCTTTGGAATGTGGGAGGAAACCGGAGTGCCCGAAAGAAAACCCACAGTAAGTCCGGTAGCTGGATTTGAACCCACACAGGAGGTTCCCAAGACCTTAAAACTGTGCCGCACATGTGCTAGCCACAGCGCCGCCGTGCTGCCCTCATTGGTAACATATCAAACAATAAATAACAAAAATAAGTATATTTTACATTTGTATCTTTGAAATACAATTTTACATCAAATTTTACAAAAAAAAGAAAAACAAATTACATTAATTAAATATCATTTTCTGAACGTATATACTTATGTACATTGTTTAAAATACATTATTATTATAATTTCTGTGCATATATACACTGTACATACACATTAGAGGTAAGAGCTAGCCTTCTCTAACACCTCATTACCTTACTCTTGTCTGAAGATATTTTATAATATATATATATATATATATGCGTGTGTGTGTGTGTATCAGAAAGATTATTTACTTGTGTATGTTTCAGTGCAATTTTCCTTCATTCATTATCTGCACCGCTTATCCTAGGTAGGGTCGCGGAGGTACTGGAGCACATCCCCACTATCTCCGGGCAGTGGGCAGGGGACACCCTTAACTGGTTGCCAGCCAGTCGCAGGGCACACAGGGACAGACAATTCGCTCGCTCATTCACACCTCGGGACAATTTAGACCGGCCAATTAACCTGACGTGTTTTTGGAATGTGAGAGGAAACCGGAGTGCCCGGAGGAAACCCACGCACGCACGGGGAGAACATGCAAACTCCACACAGGGGGTTCAATCTCATGACCTCAGAACTGTGCAAAACACGCGCTAACCACTGCTCTGCCGTGCTGCCCGAAGTGCAATTTGACAATGGTTATTAAGTCAAGAAAAAAATTCCAATTTAATAACAAAATGATCACTCTAGGGCAGCACGGCGGCGCAGTGGTTAGCGCATGTGAGGCACAGTTCATGTCTTGGGAACCTCCTGCGTGGGTTCAAATCCAGCTCCAGACATCCTGTGCGGAGTTTGTATGTTCTCCCCGTGCTTGCATGGGTTTCCTCCGGGCACTCCGGTTTCCTCCCACATTCCAAAAACATGCATTTCAGGTGAATTGGCCGGTCCAAATTGTCCCTAGGTGTGAATGAGCGAGTGAGTTGTCTGTCCCCATGTGCCCTGCGATTAGCTGGCAACCAGTTCAGGGTGTCCCCTGCCCACTGCCCGATGATTGCTGGGATGGGCTCCAGCAACCCCGCGACCCTACTGAGGATAAGCGGTGTGGCTAATGAGATGATCACTCTATTCATATTACATTATTCTGAATTACAACAGATGGGACTTTAAAAACCCAATACCAAATAAAAATTAAAAAGTATTTTTAAATAAATAATGTCATATTTATGGACAAAGAACAATTGTTTTAATGTTTCCAAAATCTGTATTTAATTTCTTGCCGAGAAGGTAATTTCTAATAATGGGCTTTGCTTTAGTGTTAATCTATCTTCATATAAGAAAACGTATTACAAATTTCTTGAAAGGAAAACTCAACCTGATTGTTTTGTTCTCTCACAACAACACGTGTGTCCCATCATGCCCTGTACACCACATTCAGATGTAAAAAAAAAAAATAGGCGTCAAATTCCAACTCTTTAGTCCATCTCAAAGGACAGCCATTTTGCAGCCCAAGGCTCAGTAGACAACCAATCACAGCACACCCTTTTTTAAAGTCGGTTAGAAATGCTGATGCAAAATGTCAACCCTCTTGATAATAACCACTACAATATTCCAACTAATTAATAACAAGCCATGAAATTAACTCAGAAGGCAGTTTTTCAGATGGTGGGATAGCTAAGACAACTTTATTGCAAAAAAAAGGAAGTAACAAAAATGGGTTTCAGCATCAAATCTAACAAACCGCCTAATATGAGACAGCACCAGAAGTTAATTTAAAAATATTTTTTTGATAATGTAAATGTATCGTTTACTTGTTTTTAACATTATATTTGTTGTGTTTTTTCCCCCTGTATAATTGAAACTGAATGCATTTCACGAGGGCAAATGTTCAAACTATGGCCCAGGGACCTTTTGGGGCCCACTGAGCATAAGTTTATCTGAAAAGAAAAAAATATGAATTATGTTTTTTAACTGATAACTTGTTTAACGTTATAAATAAGATTTTTGGTTTCTGTTTGAAAACTATAAACATAAAAAGTAAATTATGTCAAAACAAATCTTTGGTACTCTAGTAATGTGTGACCTTATAAGGTAGAAATAAAACCTAAACCGAGCACATTTCTGACACTCACTATTAAACCTGCCGAAATAAACGTAGAACTTAGAGAATGGTTTGATAAAAAACAAACTATCACAAAATGTATTTAAAAAACAAAGATATTTGGGAAATCCCCCAAAAGACATTGATGTACAATATAGATTGGTGATGTTAAAAAGTTAAGAGTATAGTTTTTCATAAAGTGATTATTAGCCATGATACCTTATATAAATTGCATACAATCCAAATTAGCAACAGATATTGCAGATATGAGTATATCCATATATTGGACAAAAAAACCTTTATGAGTATTAATTATTCATTTTGCCGCATTTAACATATACGTTTAAATCCAAAATGTTAAAATTCTAAGATAGAATATAAAAATCCCTATTACAAAGCAAGTACCAAAAAATATTCAAAATTATCATCTCAGAGGAATCCAGACCTTCAAGGTCGAATATTCTTGCACAACATTAAAAGGCCACTGTGCTAACCCAAAGCTAGGGTGTTTATTTATGGAAAAATCTAGACCAGGGTTGTCGAACTCATGTTAGTTAAGGGCCACATGCTAGAAACAAAAATCTGTTGGGGGCCGGACTAGTAGGTTAAAAAGAAAGAGCGCAAAAGAGAGAGAAGTAAAGAGATAAAAAAATAGGGCGAGGACAAGGGAGACAGAATAAGAGGGAGAAGGAAGGAAAAAGGGAGGGGGGAAGAGCACAATAGAGGGCAAACAATAGAGAGGAAGAAAAAAGGAGAGGAGAGAAAGGAGAGAAAGAGACAGAAAAAGAGAGAAATAGGGGAAGAAAATCAGAAACAAAAGGGGAAAAAGAGAGAAAAGGAAAAAAGGGTGCAGGGGACAAAGAGATGGCAAAAAGAGAGAACAGAGACAAAGCGAGAAAATGAGAGGAACGGTGAGAGAAAAGGAGAGGGAAAGAGAAACGAAATAGAGAGAGGGCAAGACTAAAAGAAGAAAAGGAAGGGAGACAGGGAGAGAAATAGAGGAATAATAGAGAATAGAGAAATGGTAAAAAATTAAAGCGAGAGGAAAAAAGACATAGGAATATAGTTCCAGGGGCGCTTGGCTTTGGCGAGCAACATCAAGTAAACATATTGAAGTGCAGCTCGTTTTTCTCTTGTGCGTCAAAAAACATTGTCTTGTAGATGATGACCTTAAAAATATCCGCTATTTATATGATTTTAAAAATCATATACTATAGCCTAGATGGTAAGGCGCCCGCTCTGAGACTGGGAGGTCGGTGGTTCGCGCCCCGGCTGAGTCATTCCTAAGACATAAAAAGTGGTCGGCGGCGCCCTCTGTTGGCTGCGGCTGCATCGGCTCGCTACAACGGGTCAGGTGCAATCGACATTTCGTTGTGTACATTGTTACACAGAATGACAATACAAGGAAATTATTATTATTATTATTATAAACATTCCAGATAAATATAGCTAAGAAGATAACTATATCAATTTCATTTAGATGTATGTTATAGGAGTCACTAGTGATACCATGATAAGTATGAAGCGTCATTTCATGGTTTCTAATTTTCCTTTGTATGGTGCCGTTTTCTTGTTGGGATTGTGATTATGTCTTCTCTGCGAGGAATAACCATGGAATATGTATGAGTAGGCCCTTTAAAGCTCAGCTAACATGTTGTATTGTAGATGTTTTTTTGTGTTGTGCCTAAATAAAAAAACATATATGTGTGTATATATAAGTATATATAATGACCATTTTGCCCCTTTGTTTTTTTTTAACCACAAGTTAAAGGGACAGTGTGTAATATTCAGTGCCTCAGAGTGGTACAAGAAAACATTCATCCAGTAAAAAAGAAAAATGAAACCCTTGATTTGAAAACCAGGCAAAATAAACTATCCAATGTTGATTTCTTTATATTTAAAAAAAAGATGGGTTGATAAATTTCTATTTCTTTAACACTGTTGAATCCCCACTTAGGTTTGCGCCATGTTTGACTGGCTTCCTGCCCCCAAGCTGGTATCACTGTTCCAGACAATGCAGTGCCTTTTAGTGGCTAAGTGAGATACAGTCCATGTTAGTTGCAATTAAAAAGTAAGAATAACTTTAAAAATGTCAAATACACCAAGTAAACTATTGATAAAGTTGTTTTTGTGGAAAATATGCTGTCAAAATCACAAGCAAAAACACTCTGCATTTAAAGTGTACTTTTCAGCCAGTGTTAGTTTATGGGCCTGCAGAGTTCAAAACTGTTTTCTTCCTGTGTTGAGTTTGCATTTTCTCATAGATGTGAATGAAAGGCTTAGCTGGCAATGGACCTCAGCTCACCTGCTCCAGAGGATAAACCAAGTGTCCCAGCTCCTGCCAGCTGCAGAGAACGTGGCTTTCCTGTCCTTTTTAAAGTCAGATTCCTCCTTTGTATAATACATTTGTTGTCGTTTGATGGTTTCCAATCCTCCAATGTAACATTCACTAACGCCATTTTTAACGGGAATCTTAAAGGCTCCATGTGAATGCTGTTGCAACCCTTCTTGGTGTAAACCAGGGGGTCTATAAGCTTTTTCTAACGCAGACACACTTTTTTTTTTACTAATTAGCGCAAAGTGCACCAAGTTTGATGTAAATTCCTAAAATAGCAACTTGCTAAATAGCTAAAAGGTTGTTTGATAGTTAGCTGAAAAGATAAACCAGGTAAACTAAAAGGGAATTGGATAACAAGCTAGAAGAGTAAAAAGGCAAATGAATACCCAGTTAGGAAAAAAATAAAAAAAATAAAAAGCGAAATTGCTATCTAGAAGGAAGACCAAAATTAGACTTGATAACTAGCAAAAACGAAATGTCAGCTAGATAGCTTGCTAAAGAGCTTAAAAGTTAGCTACAAAGCTAAAAGGGTAACGCGAACGTACGATTAGCCTGGGGTAGCTTCATGTTTACTTTCGTGGTAAACATTAAGGGTGTTGGAACGGATTAAAACAATTTTACATTACTTTTAATGGGAAAAAACGACTTTGGTGATCGTACAAAGAAATGGAACGGATTATGGTCGAGAACCGAGGTTCCACTGTAGTGCAATATCATTAAGCAGCAGCGATTAAAAAAAATTATATAATTCACAAAGTATGTATATTTTAGGGTTGGGACACGTTTTTCATAACCAAATTCAAGCACTTTAAGCAATTTCAAGGCCAACTTTTCAGGTACCTTCAAAGAAATCCAGCACTGAACAAAAGAACGCCTTTTTTTTTTAACTTTGATAACTAAAATAAGTCACCATCTTGCTGCTAACACATATTTTGTATAATAACTGGGTGCATAATGAGTTGTTATTGATAACACTTCATAAAAAACAAAACAAAAAACCAAACAAACGAAGAGCCGATTTGGAACTGAAAGAGCCTCTTCTTAGTGAGCTGAGCCAAAAGAGCCTGTTTTCTAATTAGAGCTGTCCTCTTGAGTGCGACCAGTCGGGAGCGGCGACGCTTCTCATGACAACATCATGACAAGCCATTAAAGCAGTCGTGTCTGCGTCATTTTTACGTCCTGTTTTTTTTCATTTATTGCGTTGTCTAGCTAGAGTCAGACTGCCGAGAAATATGGCAATGACAACAATTTCAAACACTTCACCAACAATTCAAACATTTTCCTGACCTTGAAAATACATTAAAATTCAAACATTTTTAAGGGTTTCAAGAACCCCTACATACCCAAATATATATATATATATATATACATATGTTTTATTTGGCAGGAGAAATAAAGCCAAAATTGTCGTAAAATGTTTTAACAGTTCTGTGCGTTCATTTAGGGTTGTGATGGCCCTGGGGAAAAAGCTGTCCTTGAGCCTGTTTGTCCTTTTTTTGTGGGACCAGTAGCACCTACCAGAGGGAAACAGGTCCAAGAGGAGGTGGCCGGGATGGGAATTGTCTTTTAAAATGTTAATGGCTCTGCTATAGTATCGATGGCCGGCACAATGTCTTCTGGATTGGGCAGAAAGAAACTGATGATCTTTTGGGCGGTGTTGATGACTTTTTTTTGTGTGTCCGCTACCGTGCTTCCGGCATTTGGACCCCATTTTACTTCTGCTGAAGCGCGACGAGAATTTTGCTAAAGTAGCTTGTCCCTTTGGTGCGTTAAGCTTATAACGGCCAATTGCAACATACGGCTGAGTCCCATCAGGTGACTTCCAATTGTTTTCGCCACCATTTCCTTCTCTTGCCACTCATGTTGGCCTCGTAGCTGCAGGCTATGCCTTGGCACTAGCTGCAATTTGTAGCTGCATGTTAAATAAATAGCTTTGCAATCCTTTACTGGACTTACTAGGAGCCTCTTGCACCAGCTCCAGTTAACACCAACCTTTGGTTCTTTGCAGACGCTCTAGCTTGATTATTTCACAGGCAAAAATATCTGGAAGCAGGCGTCTTAATTTTGCCAAGCGCTTTTCCTTTGGCCTTCTTGGGGTGTGACACAAATGTGAAGGAGTCAGTCTTTTTTTGATCTAACTCAAAAAAGAGAACCAAGGCATGCATTTTTTCTAAATTGGGAAAACTTCCACTATTGTTCAGGGTTCCTACCAGTGCCTTATAAGCCTGAAGGGCAGCCAGAATATGGTTGCCTAGAGAAGCATATAAGGACATTATTTCTCTAAAACAGAGGTATAACATGGTACCATCAGGCACCAGCGTGGTTCCTAAGGATAGCTGAGGCTCCAGCAAAACTGTTTTGAAAATTGCTCACCAGTGCCGGATCATTCTTGTCGTTCTAGTAAAAAATGTAAAAAGAAAAACAAAGTCGTTGATAGTCTAACCATTCTTATGATAATTAACCTTGAAATAACATATTAAAAACAAGTTATTTTAGAAATGAATATCAAACTGGGTACCCTTTGCACTGATTAGTACCCAAAAACAGCTCTCAGCTTAAAAGAAGTTGGAGACCCTGCTCTAAAACATGCATTAATAATATTTATACAAATGCCCATACATTGAAATGTTAGCATTTATTTGACATATGAGCCCCACCTACTTACTGCTACAGGTACCAAGAGGACACTAAAGAATGATGGGCAAAAAAAGGCACTTTGAGTCTCCTTTGTTTTCTTTCTCGTTTAAGTCCTTGATTTCGCTCACAAGACACCATACAATGACATCAAGTGGTCAAATAACGCAAAAGATCCCTTTTAATATTAATACTTAAAAGGTTAACGATGTTTTTCAGTGGTCAACCTAGCAAAGCTGATGTTTTAGTGGTTGACCGGGCCCATTTTTACCAAATTCAAATGACTACAATCTAGTGATAACATAGTAACAACATAGTGGTCATCGGTGACAAAATGCTCTTGGATTCAAAAGGTTGGTGACCTGATCATTTCATTGACCCTTTATTATATAGTATTTTAAAACATATAAAAATGATTTCAAAACAAATTAACTTTTGAGTCGATGTAGCTACTTAAAAGGACTTAGTTTGAAAGCGTTTGATTAAGCATGTCTTCAAATGCAAACAACAGCAGTGACTTCTGTCCCGCAAAACAGGCGTGAGTGAAGAAGTCAATCTTTCACACCGGGCCGGCTCTTACCAGACTCGTCTCATCCATTCGGCAGTAGGAAGGTCCTTGTTCCGGTCGGTA
Organism: Urocampus carinirostris; assembly: GCF_059441175.1. Taxonomy (NCBI): domain Eukaryota; kingdom Metazoa; phylum Chordata; class Actinopteri; order Syngnathiformes; family Syngnathidae; genus Urocampus; species Urocampus carinirostris. The sequence goes on along the minus strand of NC_142358.1, from coordinate 3,345,269 downwards.
CAGGCCGAGAATTCCTTCTTTGATCCAAAAAGATCTTCCACGGTTTTCCTTTGCACTTTTGTTCACTCAAGCAGGCAGCTGCACAACAGACTCACCTCCGGTTTTAGGATCACAACTAAAAACTTTAGTTTTTTTATTTTGTCGATTTTTGAATGTTTGCAAGTGTTTATTTTTATTTTATAGGAATGGTATGAATTTGGTTGTCCAAATATTTTGTTCACAGGCTGCATGCCATTTTGACTACTGTCCACATGGCAAAACATTAAAACATCATCATCAGGTAAGACCAGGCCTAAAAAAAATCCAGCTCGACCCAATCCGGCCCGGGGGTATTAATGCTCGGCCCGAGTCCGAGAAATTAACTTCATGTGAAGGACAGAGCCCAAAAAAGCTGAATTTGCAATTTTGTTTTGAGGATGGAGAAGACGAAAGAGGAAGAAAGCTAGACTTTGGCTGACGAGTGCACGCGGCGCGCACACACATGCATGGGATGGCGCGTGTAGATAAGCACGCCCGCCCTTTCAGACAGAGAAAAGGAACCACAGAAAACATGTCGTGTGAAAACACAGCCACAGGGTAATAATGCTATAAGACGGCGTGACGTCACGGCTGCAAAGTGTGCTGTTGCCAAAAAAGTGGTGATAAAAAATGGCCGTTGTAGACAAACGGCAGTGCCGGTTTCCAAGTGCCTAATTTAACATAACATTGGCGACAAAGACAGAGCCCTGCCTGACGATCCACCATCCTAGCGGCCCAGCTGATCAGGATCTTTTAAAACCTTTATTGAACCCGTAAGGCTATTTGACGCTAATGATGATCAAAGGCTGACAATGCTAATCCATAGCCTGTGCAGTGGGAGCCAAGGTATCTTTCCAAGCCTCGGACCAGCCAGGAAATCTGCAGACTGTATTGCATATCTTTCCAGACACTTCGCTGCTCCACAGAGCATCATGGTGGGGCAGACCGTCTTCCGGCAGCGCCGACAGCGGTCCGGTCCACCATTATGTCACTGACTTCCAGGGCTTAGCCACCCTCAGCAGGTTTTAGAGATTTAGAGGACGAGAACGACAGACAAAATTTTGAGGCAGGTTGGGGCCTAGGATCTTAGCTCTAGTTTAAACTGAACTAGTTGACTTTTTGGCGACACTGTTGCTGACTGCTAACGTCTATCTCATAGTTCAGGTGTGACGAATTGAATTCCAGCTATCATCCTCCCAGTGTGGGGTTTACACGTTCTCACCATGGTTGAGAAGGTTCTCCAGGTACTCCAGTTTTCTCCCAAAAACCCGAATGGCAGGTTGATTGGAGAGTCAAAATTGTCCCTAGGAATTAGTGCAAGTTGTTGTATAGCCCCACAAAGGCTGGAAACCTGTCCAGGGTAATTTCTGCCCACTGCCCGTAGACAGCTGGGAAGGACTCACGCACTAAGAATTAATAGCTAGAAAATCTATGTTTTTATACAAGTTTTAATTAAAACATTAATAAATTAGTATAAGTGCAAAGAATGTTGGATTATTTTTCAATCATGTTTTATTTAAAACCTAAACACAGAAACAATGGAAAGAACTGTATGCCTTTCAATATCAGGTATGACAGTTTTTACTATGGCATAAGTTTATTTTTTTACCAATAATGTAATATTTTCATAGCATTGTCAAGTGCTTTTACTGATTTAAAAGAACTAACACTAATTTCTAGGAATGCCATAAATCTTGGGTGACTTCAGCATTTATTTGCTCATTCCAGCAACCACAAATGAAAAGCAAGAGCTCTTTTGTACTGACAGGAAAGCTTATATATGTTGCTTTCCTTATACTGCAGTCTCTCCTCTGTGCTTTGGAAAGCAGCATACCATGCTACAGGGACACAAAATAAGTTTTTTCCCCAGGTTTGTTCATAAGAAATTGACAAGTTATACTAAGCTTTGGTCTTCCTCGGCATTGTACTGGGAAGGTTTAACAAAGTCACGACTTAACCCTTGTTTTGCATTTCTTTTTCAAAACTCTTATAATCTAACGAAAATATATTCCTCCAGGCAATACAAGTCCGAAATATTTATAGACGAACCATCTCCCCCAAAATATTAAAAAAATAAATGTCTGCAGTCTTTGCAAGGTAGGTTTTAAAACACAAAAACATGGAACCATAAATATAAGCCGCGATTCACCACAAAATGTCACTTGGAAATTCCCCCATTTTAGGTTCTGGATTTTGTGTGCGTTACCTGTTTGAATCAGAAATAACTAATATCCACGTCGCTCAATGGAGAAGCACAGCGCCACATTCCGAGGAGGGTACAATGAAATGTCAAAGGTAATCCAGATAGCAAATGCAGAATTCTTAAGACCCCACTTATGAACAGCAGAGAACATTTAACGATGGGTATCTTATTACAAATTGCACAACACGTCAATGTGCCGATGAACAAAGGTACTAATGATACATAGTAAAAGATAGGTCTTAGTACTACATCTGAGAACGTCGTCCAAATACGTTTCTTGTGTCTGCATTACACTGCTCCCTAGTGGTCAACAAAACACCACGGGGGCTGGAATGGAACTACAGTAGTTTCCATTCAGTTCATTCAAAATTGTTTAGTGTTACAAATATATAGGGTCAAATAAAGTCATACTATGACAATCTCCCAAGTCAAGGCAGTCTCTATCTGCAAAGAATTGTTCAACTGCATGTTATGATCAGTAAATGAAAAATAAATTAAACTCCAACTAAAGTTACATCTTAAACACTAAGAATGACGAGCATACCTCTCAAATACCAAAGTTCCATCGTCTTACCTTTCTCTTTCCGGTTAAGTTTCCTCTCTTCGCCCCAAAAAGTCATTTGTGTTGACAGTGACGCTATTATCACGGTCAGGGAGAATCCCAGCAAATTTTCCAGAAAAGCCATTTTATCAAGTTACTGGGAGTAAACCCCATTCACTAGATTGTTTATATTGGTATTTGATCTCACGTTGTAAATTATCTGTCTTAGCACTATATTTTATATTGCACTGTTGATGCACTCACAACTTGTGCAGGGCTCCAAGCACTAGTTGATATTTGCTTATTTGTTTTAGAAAAAGTTGTATCTTATTTTTCTCTTTTAGGTGTTTATCCTGGACCACCAGATTTAATCTTGCTGTAAACAATGTTCATGCTGTTATCAAAGACAAAGACGATTCAAAATAACTATTATTACCTTTGGTTTTCGATCTTTAATCGTTTAATAACCACACTAATTAAGTGAATTTCTGCAAAGTAGTGTAACACAAATTATCCGCTCGCAATGGCACATTACTTTGTACGTGCAGTTTCCGTCACCCAGCATATTTTTATAGTCCATAGCACAGGTTAAAGCAATAACTCGAAAATCACAAAATCTGTGATGCACAGAGGACACAAAAGTCATTCTGCATAATGACGAGGGACTACTGTTGTGGCATTATATCTTACATTGTATCCAAGTCAGTGCTCAGAATCATAAACAGAAACTACAAATCATCTTCCATGGCCAAACTTTACTCCCCGGACATTTTAACTTCTGAAAATTTTCATTGCAAAAATTGCTTGAACATATTGCTAGTGTCTGAAACTCATGACAAAAATTTACCGGACACCAGGGCAAACAACTCTGAAAAGTTGCCTGCACAGCCATAAAGTTGCCTGCCCCATTTTTCACAACTTGAAACAGAATAAGACGACTAATCGCAAAAAAAGCCATTATTGCAAAGTATTAAGGTTTGATAATCAGAATATATAACAGAACAACACTTAAAATTAAGTTTATTATAAATCTACTTATAACATTAATTGCATGTGTATGACATCGCTGGTTTCCATCTGCCATCAGTATGTACCTGTATTTACTCATCTTCATTCATGCAATGTTTGCGTTGCGTCGTCTGCTACAAGCCACATGAACTCCTCTTTCCACAAAGCTTTAAATGTACATTTACGTTTTGTAGCATCATAAATTTTGTTAGCTTCTTTTGAATCTTTCTTCTAGGGCTGAAGTTTTGGCTTGATTCCTAACCACTTTCCATTTTTCTTGTGTTCTCTGTGCATCTAATTTGGAAAATGATATGCAAATGCACGACCTTTTAACGCTCGGGAAAGTCCAGAAGCAAAGTATTCGATGTAGGCTTCTGATTGGCTGCCGAGAATGCAAATTGCCAAACAAACTGAAATTCAGAAATTTCCAAACCAAACGAAGTTTTCAAAATCGGAATAAAGCAAACGCTTGATGTGAAAAAAAAAAATCTTTCTTTTTTCTCTCCTTTTTTTGAAAAAGTTGTCGGCAACCCGGGCGGAGACGTTTTGTAAGTTGTACGCCCGGCGTAAAAGATGCCGGCCGAGGTGTCCGGGAAGACATTATTTCAGACACTGATATTGCCGTCCACCTTCCGAGTCTGCATTCACAATGCTCCACAAACCCGTTCTTAAGTCTGATGTCCATTACGGATGAAACAAATATGCTCATTGACAATTCAAACGAGACATATCTTCTTGCCAAATCTACATTTGTTATCTAGTTCCTGTTGCCGTTAAATTACATTACACTACTGATGAGCAAGGTCAAAATAGAAGATAGAAAACATCCATTTACTTTGTAGATGGCTGTAGTGTTTACTGAATATCAGTGGCAATGTATAAAGGCAAACTGATGCCAAAAACTTCAATTGGATTGGTTAGAGGTCCTTCTAGTCAAACTAGTGATTCATATTCTGATCAATAATCTGATTAGTGATACATTTGTAAAAAAAACATTTTAAAATCCATTGTAGAAGAGGAAAAAAAATTAACTCCATGGGTATTGCTTGGGCACTGTTAAATCTTTAAAAATACACATAAATAACGAAAGCTTTAATATTAATTGGTATCTTGTACATGTTAGATGTGGGTCTATTTCGGAGCTGTAAATTCTTTAGATTTAAAAAAAGAAAATCAGCATTAGGAAGGACAATTGTATTCCTCATCAAACACCCTTTCACACCCACTTTATTCAACACACACAACTGAGGAAATATTGGGATAATTTTGCCATCTAAAAATAATTTGGCAGAAAAAATGAAACGTTTTCGTGACAACATAAATCTTCCATTAATGGATTATATTCACGCCTCAAATACTTTTTAAGTAAATACCCGTTTAAAATATTTTTTTGAGCAATTACGACCAGCATTTTCACCCATTTGAAATAATATGTTTAAAAAAGCAAATGCAAGATTCTTCATTTACAGTTCTAGACAGAATTTGAGTGACAACTGTGCAGTCTTTTCAAGCTGAAGATATTTGTTTTAGCATCAAGTTCAATCATTTGGCAAGTTTGTGTGACTTCAGTGTAAAAAAATGAGGTTCATTCACATAAGCTTGACTATTTGGAGAAACTACATTTTATTTTCCCCATGTCACGCACTTATGAAAAGAGCCTCTCAAACAGAGAGGCCAATCCAGCGGCAGTAAAACAAAAGCAGTGATAGAAAGACAGATTTTAATGACAGCATTAATGTTACCTGAATCTGAGCCTCGACGGTCCCGTCTGCCACCACTCTTTCCACCACGCCGTTCGCGGCCGCAGTGTGTTGCTTGTTAAGACCCAGAGCATTTTTCCACTCTGACCAATAAGATACAATGAAGAAAACAGAACGAGCACAAAATGAACTCAAAATTTTATTTACCTTCAGTGAGTGTGTCAGGGTCCAGCAGGCCGCCTTCCCGGTAGCTGTCCAGCTCCTCAGCTTTTACTTTGGCCCAGGGTATGTAGGTTACTCCTTGCTCCAAGTCCCAGTACTTTTTGTGTGCCGCTTTTATGCCTCTGTTTAAAGCCCAGGCAATCTAGAATAAATCATAAATTAATTGACAATTGTAAATGAAGGCTAGATGACAGAGCTCTACCTTCACAGGCTTCTGATTGACTTGGTACGAGCCACGACTAAGCTTGTTCAATGCCGTGTAGGCATCAAGTCTGTGGACCATTGCGATATAAGCGCACCCCCTCGGGGGAATCATCTGCAAACAGTTGAAAATTAAAAAGTGAGTTGAAATACCTTAAAAGTCCGTGATAACCTTGATCTGCATGGAAAACACTTACGTTGACAGACTCAATCTGACCAAATTCTTCCATGAGGGACATGACGTCTGACTTCTGGGTTCTTTTGTCCAGCTGGCCAACCCAAAGCGTTGTGCTGCACACTATAAACACACCAAAAAAATAATGCCTCTGTAAAGTAGACCCCCGGGAGTGGGAGACTCCATCATATGTTTTCACTTCATGGTGTGGAATAAGATGGGTTTTTTTGGTCCACCTTACAGCATGTTACCCGCTATACTACATCAACAACACATTTTCCCTGTGCTCAGTTTAAAATTACATTTAGCGGGAGTTTAAATCTCTAAGATGTCGATGTCATAAAATGCTGTCCTGCTATTCGCTTGGGTCATGCTCCCTTAAAAATCGAGAAAGATAGTTGTTGGCAGTCACTGGGTGAGTGTTTTTATTTCACGTCTAGTTATCAAAGTAAGCTTTATTGTCAATTCTGCAGCATAAACAGAGAATTGAAATTACCATTCTCTCAGCCCTCAGTGTCTAGAAGATTAAAAAACACTATGCTAGGACACACTACACTAAGATACACAAGTAGATAGTACGACACATGGACAGTGCGGACACTTAAGTCATATAGTGTATGTGGTACCTTTGTAAACAAAAGTTCTGAGTCCTGAGAATGTAGATGATTAAGCAATGAGCATGGTTTGCTTATGTTGGTACTAAAGTGTTAAAGTGACGTATTTCCTGAAGGCAGTGAGTGTGTGTACATTGGTTGTCTAATTTGTATTTATTTATGTTTTTAAGGGAAAACTTTAGCTGGAATATTATTTATGTATTTTTGACGAAAGCATTGTATTGCATTGTTTATGTATTTGGTTGGTTGGATCCCTTAACCACTAGGGTCGTATGGAAACCATTTCCTGGGGTGTGTCTTGGGCAAGTACAGCATGGTGACACCCATCTTTACTGATGTAACTTATTTTAATAATTTATTTTTTAAAGAACCGTTTCATTTTTTATACATCTAATCATTCATATAAAGACATAAGTTTATTGTAGAAAAAAAATATTTAAAAAAAAATATATACAAAAATATACGTAACGCAAAGTCCTTTACCGGACAAAGAGCTTTTGGGCCTTTAATATGTCATAAAAGCAATGGACATAACGTCATCACCACAGAGTTAGTTTAACAAAAATATGAAAGCCACAAGCGATGAAATGCGTGTTGTAAGATGTGATACTCAAAAAGTTTCAGAAGAAAGGGATCTAGTTATCAAGACACCCAGCCACTTTACATCAAATAACAGCGACCAGATGATAAAGGGGCTGTATCAGAGTCAGACCAGGAAACTTCTGCTGCTACTGGTAACTATGGAAACCAGTACCTGTTTTATGTGGGGAAACAAAACTCTAGCCCCAACATCCTGGAGACTGCAATTGCCCAATACACACCACGAGACGTGGCGTCCAACCACTCAGGCAGTTAAAGGAGCCGTAAACCATGACTTAAAATTTTATTTTAATCTATTCACAGAAATGCAAGCACATACCACTAAGTGTCTGGTTCTTGATATTTGGAAGACCTTTCTGCCGGCGCTTTCTATCGTTCTCTTTCTCAATTCTGTCCTGCGAACGGGAATGCCTACGTCGCTCTCTGGAACTTGATCGAGAACGCAAGCGCCTGTGCCTCCTTGAGCGCGATGACGAACGTGATCGTCTTCTCCTTGGAGATCTATATTAAACAATTAAAGTTGGTTAACTACAGATTCATCTAGGAGTGTGATTTATAAAAACATAGTAGGACCCTCTCAAACCACAGAGCTAATTAAGATAACACATTCTTGCACTTACCTGGATCTAGATCTTATTTGATTTTGTCGGGCATCATGTCTGACTTCTCTATGCATTGGTGGCTCCTTTGAACTTGTCTGTTAGACGATGAAATAATGAGTGTAAATGGTATTCAAACTCAATTTGGTGAGCGGTGGTGTTACCTGTAATATGGAGCTATGGGTGACACTGTTGGAATGGTGTTCTTCGGGCATCATGTTTGGCTGGTTATGATTGGCAATGCTGGCATAGTGATGAGTCTTGGAAAAAAAACACCAGTCAATTAGCATTTCCCCAAACTTATCTGCTTAGTTGGTTCTCTAGATGAGATAAAATACGACATGCATCTCGTTACTGCATATTTGATTAAATTATTCACTATATGCAGCAGTTTTTAAAGTACATTTTTATATATAAGTTTAGGTAAAGTTGACTAAAATATAAAACGCACAACATTATTATGACATAGCGGGTTGTATTCTCATTTTTTATTGATACCTCAAGGCGGCCTGCATTTTGTCCAACAGGAATTAGTTGTGCAATTTCCATGGGGTGCGTCTGTCCAGGGATGTCTCTATCAGAATTTTTTTTAAATTTGTTTTTATTGACACACATCTTGTTTTTGTGTAACAGGTGATATTTTACAGCATGATTAAAAAAAGTTACATACAAAGAGCCTGCTGTATGATTTGTAGCTTCATCTTCAGGCTCATCATCATAATCAAACGTGTCTAGTAGTTTCTGTGGAAATTCAGATTCTTTAATTACAAAAGTTATAATAAGTGAGATGTTTTTTTTCAAGTTTCCAACTACCTCAGCCAGGGTGTTTCTTTGTCCGTGCACATGAGGCTTTTGGGGCTGGGCCACATTCAACTGCTCAGCCTTTGGCTCATTTGTACTGTTGGCATTGTTTTTGTTTTCAGCCTGTTGTAAATTCTGAAGCAATTTCTGAATCTGCAGAAAAACAAAATTCGGCTTTATAACCAATTATTCATCTTTAGTAAAACATCTTACAGTACGCTCACCTGCTGACCATGATGGGACTGGAACAGCTGGGCAACAGCAGCTAAAGCATCTGAAGTCGCCATCTGTGATGGAGGTTGGACTGGAGGCGCTGTCGTAGGGGGTGGCTGCAGCTCTGCTGGAACTTCTTATATGGGAGATAAAACAAAACAAAAATTTGCCTCACGTATATTCATAATTTCCGCCATTTGTCATGACATAGTCGTTTCATGGGATGAAACAGCTGAATGGTTGCATGCACTACATAGATTACAAAAGTCACAATTTTTTAGCTGCGAATCACAATACAAAATGTAAAAAACCTCTAGAGTAGAACATAGCCTCACAATGTTTTCACTTTAGGGTGTGGAATAGGATGTTTTTTGGCCGGTCTTTGCTGCATTTTAAGGCAAGGACAAGTTTGCAAAGCAACATGCTATGCAACAAAACACCCTTCTAGAGAACCTTGTTTAGTCGATATGGCGCATTCCCGAAAACTGGCCCCAGAGCGCAGCTTTTCATCTAAGAGGGGCTGGCGGTACAGAGAACACGGATTACTTAGGGCTTCGGTTATAGCTGGTCCACTGGTTTGTGGATTTGGAATTGAATTGTCTTTATTGTCATCGATATCAACATATATTGTGGTCAACAGAAAACACACAGCAGATGCCTCTTGGGGCAGATTGTGTTTTTTTGCTTGTGTGTCAGGTGGGCATGACTGTGTGCACGACTGTGATATGCTGGTGTAAGCTGTCAGAACAACAGCCCAGTATTGCAATTTCGATGAGATTTGCGGTCTAACAAGAAAAGCTCATTTCTGTGCTTGTTATAATTTTGGGGAGAACTTAGTGACATGTAAATTTACCTAGAAACGATGCCCTTCGAGACCGAGTATACGACTGTAACAAAATAACTATAGATAAACAAATAAAAACAGAATGGCAGTTAAATAAATTGTCTTTATTGTCATTATATAAAAGTACAACAAAAATAGAGGGTTACTCCTTTCAGTGTAAGAAACCGATTTAGAGAGAGGCTGGCTACCTACACTCTAGCGTCGGGTAACCGAGACACCTGCAAGGGCTTTGTGATGATTATAATACAAAGGTCACAAATTTTGCGTTTTTCCACGAGTAGAAGCTCCAAGTCGACCGTTTCATAGGTAATGGATATCGGGTTGTCGACTAGCCACATTCTGCAGTGATGGCAGTCGTTACCCTAGCTGTTGGCTTTCCCTTTCGACGGCACTTCAGTCAATTCCAGGATGTGATAAAATTCCAGTCAGCACCGGTTGATGATAAACTCTTCTTTGCGCTTTCCTGACTTTCCTCAGAGTCTAATTTAATAAATGAATTTCAATTCAATGTAGCGAGCCACTAGACTAGTGACTAGAGCAATGCGCTGTGGCTTTTGTTTTGGTGGCCATTTGTGCAGGAGCTCTTTGACTGACTGTAACCTTTCACCAGTCTATCAAAGTTGTGCACACGTCTTGCAAACTTTGCCTTGACTTTATTGGTTGGTGCCATTAAAACCTGATGGGCTGGCGCTGTTAAACCACGCAAAGTGACAATTCTTGTTGGCCAAACACTCCATCACTCAAATAATAAAATGGAACAATGAATCCTTGAAAAGGACGCAGTGTTTAGCAGTTACACTATCACACTAAGTCACATCGCGATAACGATTGGATTTCGGTTAATCAGGCAGCACTAGTCACTAAGATTAAGTACTAAAAAAAAAACTCAGAGAAAATGCACTTTTCTTAAAAGCCATTTTCGCGGACATAAGAGTTTAAGCTTTCCAATGACATGCGGCATGACATATTTCAGCAACTAGTGACATCGTACAAACATATTAGTTTAACATAAGTCCACCAGGGGGCCGGCAACATGTAAAGGGGGCCTAAGATACCATATATTATTAAAACTATTTCTTCGCACCGTCTTCCTTTGTTAATATCTCAAGTTTCGGTGTGGGCACACGCGGCTAACAGTCAAGTGCTAAAAATGTATAAACAAAAAGTTTTTTCCTTTAAAAATGTGCTGGGTGCAGCTTATAATCAGTTGTTCCTTATAGACCGAATTCTCCAAGAGTTATTGACCATCTTTACCTCCAACTGAATCTGTGGGTGAGGGCACGCTGTCTGCCATGTCCATCAGAGGCTGGATGATGTCCATTTCAAATACGTTGTTCTTTTGCCACAGGTTCAACACGCGCACAATTTTGTTCTGTTGCAAAAACAGAAGAAATGGTTTTACTTTCCAGCCTTTTGACATTATTTATCAAACCCAATCACATTATACCTTATCGTCCTCTGGACAGGTGTAAAGATTCTGGAAGGTGTCTGTAAAGTTTTTCAAAAAGCGAGGACCGAAGACATCCTTGTCTATGCCAAATTGATGACGCGACTGCCGTATGATGGAATCCATCACGTACAAGCCTGGCACTTTGAGCTCTGGTTTACACTGATGACAAGAAATTAATTTCAGGAACTAAGAAAAATTAGCAGATCATGTCAAAACTAGAGCGATATCTTGATTGCATATTATAGCATCTACTTTACATGACCTAATGTCACTTTTAACGCCCGCCAAAAATGTTTGTGTGTCCATTTTGTCTCCAGAAAAAAAGATATATTTTGGTAACGTATACATTTCCTTGAGTACATACCTTCTTGATGAACTTTTCTACAATCTGGACAACATGTTTGTAGAGCTGGTAAAAAAAAAAAAGAAAAAAGAAAAGAAAAAAAAAAAAAGGAAATGAGTTATTGCTGAGAAAGCCACAGCACCGTGAAAATAATGAAACACTTTTCACGGTACAGTAAATATTTAGTAAAAAAACATAACAAAAGGTTCTCTCATATCATTTGTGAACAAAGCTTATTTACCTTGATGGCCTTAATGGCAACCTTTGTGACAGACATCATCTTAGCCCGAGATATCGGCGGCTTCATGTCAATCATGGAGAACAACTGAGGGGTTGCGAACACATCAGTAAAAAAAATAATAATGATAAATTTAATGAAAAAAGCATAATCAGAGTGACAAATATTAAAAATGATCCGTCTGAAATAAGGATGTATAGTAATCTTGCAAATTGCCACTCTCTTGGACTTACTCATAATACAGAAATATAAGAGACAAGTGGTAATGTTTCGGATCTTGCAGTAAAGCAAATGAAGGAAAGCTGGAGAAGAATTTACGCAAAAAAAAAACAAAAACCTTATAGCCACTCTTAACTCTCATCTACATTGTCCACGAGCACAATGTACATATTGTAAAACTATCACTGTTAAGATGCACGTTATGTATGATTAACATAATGATTTTATATGTTTTTATCGCTTAGCACACTTTTGTTTTGTTTTTCCTGTACTGAAAGGAGAAGCCCTCCAGTTTCGTAATACTATTTACTCCCCCCAAAAATGTTTTTGTGTGTCCATTGTTAAGACTCAACACACTGTCAGTGAGCTTCTTTCCAAAATCCTGTATCAGTAGCAACTGGAAGTTATATTTTTTCACCTCAAGGAGCAAGGAATTGAAGCCTAAATTTAGTTTTGTCTTCAAGAGAGATTGGTTGGTTATGTTAGCTGTGTATACAATAGTATAACCAAACGGCAAAAAATAAAAAGTCCACTTTTGTTAACTTGATTGAAAAATTGTGTCTCATAAAACGTTGATCACTGGGTGTAGTCATTGCAGCATGCAAGACACCCAAAGTATTCCTTAAGCAAAGACTAAATAAAAAAATAAAAGCTTACAGTTATTTCAATGTATTGTAGAATAGTTCATTCTATAATAACTGTAAAAAGTAAAGAACATTTCTACTTCAGGGATTTCACCTATCACGGGTTCTTTTGGGAAGTAACCCCAAATTTACCATATTGATTTATCATTAAATGGGATGAAACAGATCTGTTTCCAGTAGTGGACCAAGACAGGAAAACAAATCGCAACTAAAAACGCACTTCAAAGGGAACAGGTAGGAAAAATACCCAATTCTCTCCAATCTTTTCAAATGCCATTTATATTTGGCATGTGAGAAGCCCACAGAATGTGACTACTATATGTTTATATGTTGATGGATGTCACTCAACTTCTTGCGCCTTAACTCTGAAAAGACCGAAATGTTAGTTATTGGTCCATCTAAATGCCGTGACTTGTTTTCAAAAACTGCTCTAAACATTGACCAATGTAAGATAACCCAGAGTGACACAGTAAAAAATGTAGGTGTCATATTTGACCCCGACATGTCCTTTCAAACACACGTGGAGAATATTACTAGAACAGCTTTCTTTCATCTTCGCAAAATTGCTAAAACTCGTTCTATGTTGTCTCAGTCAGATGCGGAAATTATACTTCATGCGTTTGTTACCTCCCGTCTCGATTACTGTAATGCACTACTCTCCAGTCTCCCGAACTCCAAAATCAAGAGCCTTCAGCTGGTACAAAATGCTGCAGCAAGGCTTTTAACTAAGACAAGAAATTTTGATCACATTACCCTGATTTTAGTTAGCCTGCATTGGCTTCCTGTTAGCTTAAGATGTGATTTTAAGGTTCTCTTAGTATTATACAAAATCATGCATGGACTTGCTCCCTCATATCTTTCAGATTTAATTTCCCCTTATGTTCCGGTCCGGAGCCTTCGTTCTAAAAGCGCTGGTCTACTAGTGATTCCAAGAGCCAAGGAGAGTTCTGCAGGTTCGACAGCGTACCGGTGCTGTGGAATGCTCTTCCCCCTGAGATCCGATCTGCAACCTCAGTGGAAATGTTTAAATCTAAGCTTAAAACACACTTCTACTCTATAGCATATGAATAACCTATATTTTTGTTGTTGACAATATCTTCGTATTATTTGTTATTGCAACATCCATTGCAGCCTGGTCATCCTGGAAGGGGGATTACCACATGTGCGGTCCCTTCTCAAGGTTTCTTCATTTTCGTCATGTTGAGGGTTTTTTTGCCCTCATGTAGGTTTTAGACCAGGGGATGGTGTAAGAATAGTCTGTAATAATAGTCTGTGGTTTGCAATAACCTGTGCAGCCCTTTGAGACTCTTTGTGATTAAGGGCTATACAAATAAAAATGACTTGACTTGATGTTAAGGTCAGATAATTGGGCTTGTGGAACATACTGAATAGCCTGTTTGAATGCATGAGCACAAGGAAAACACACAATGAAATTGTGTTCTCAATTTACCCTCTTGTCTCACTTTCAGCCTGACATGATTATCAATTTTAGTTTAGCTCTGCAACTTTCTGAAACAGCACGAATACCAAACCATGAACATCTCATTCATCTGTTAGACTTAATTTATCCAAAAATGCACATTAGGAGATAAACTGCAACATAACTCAAAAGATCGTGTTCAGAATAATGGGATACCCTTTTTGTTGACCTATTTTTGTTGGGCCAAAACTTCTTGAAGGCCAATCTGACTTTAGGGCCTAAACACGTAAACTGTTCAATAGATTAAAAAAAATACTCATACTTCACAGGGTGTACAGACAACAATTTGAACAGATGTGAATAAAGATCTAGTGCCATTTAAAGGACAATTTAATTCTGAAATCACATATAGGTGGCTTGCATGTGTCATGTGAACTTTTAAATGATCACATTGGATTAGAAGTGAGAACGGGAAAAAGTGCAAATGCAAATAAATCCAAGTTACTTTATGAGCTTAGACGTGGTTTCCAAAAGTAGACAAAAGAAAAAGTGGAGTGATTAACATAGACTAGTACTTCATGAAAACTGAACCTCAGACATTGTAAACAACTTGATATAGCGGTAAAACCTATAAACCCTAGACAAGCTTTGAATCTATAAAAGCCTTGAAGCACATAACCAGTCGGTTAGTGGCTGGATGAGAGATGTAAAATCAACTGATAGTGTCATCATTTAGTTCTTGAATGGATAACTACATTTACAGATGACTTCAAGAAAAAACTTGAATTTAATCTACATATCTGGGGATGTTATTACTGACAAATTTTATTGGGGCATTTTTCATTGCAATGTTACCATGCACATACACCTTAGACCGGTCACCAAGCACTTTCTAGGAAACATTTAAGCCTATTAATCCTGACATTATTTTGTCGTTCTTTCCTCTTTAAAGACTTAAGAAATGTTGATTGTAAACAAGTACATGAGGTGCGCAGACTGATTTTTCGTCCCAACATCTTCCATTTCGCTTGTAATCCCAAATGGTGATCACTTAGAAGTCGTGTGACACGGAGTATTTACTGTTCATTGTTGTTTGCACAATGGGTCCTTTTGAAAATTGCAACTGCTAATATTTTTCAGGAGACATCAGTCTCCTGAAAAACGTGTTCCGTTTCCTTATTCACTTAATGCTACAAAAGTCTACGAGCACTACCTTTATGGTCATTTAATCTCCATGTGAAAAGTACACGATGCAAACCCCGGAAGACACACACGTATTTACAAATGGAATTCGTAAAGTGTCGTTTTGTTTAAACATGGGACCTATACGGATGTTTGTCGCACGTAATTTCTGCTGAAGGCAACTCTATAACAAATGACAAATCGTTAAATATACAAAACTGAAACAAAATACCCCAAAAAATAACCCACTGCGTGGCCTGCTAGCAACCTCGTTTTGACAGAAAGGCCTTACTTTACAGACTGGCAAAAATATTCAAATATTTTGAGGCTCAAACTGATCGCACAATATAATGAGCATTGGATTTCAACCTTTATATATATGTATATATATATAATTTCAGGATGAACATTATTTTGAATAGCTAGCAGATGGCTGCCTGTTAACTCGTCGCCTTTCGGACTAGAATTCATAACCACGAGCAAACTGTACCTCCGTGTTGAACGCGTTGACCGCTTCCATTCTTCTTTATTTCGAAATGATTTGGAGAAAAAATATCTTATTCGTGTTCCGTGTCACAATTTCTGTCGACAAATATCACGACGAACATGCTTCTAAGGGAAACGAACGTTTCGAGGATCTCATCTGTTAGCTTAGCATGTTTAAGCTTTTGCTACACACTGTCCCGAAAGACGTGACGGCGGCTGACGAGCGTGTCCGACTTCTTCCTTGATGTTCATTGATTGTTGGGAACAAGGCATAGCTTGGTGGATGACATCACTGTGCGGTTGGAAGGCGAATTGCAGTGGTCTGAGAGGCATGTCTAAACTTTATTTAGCATGTAATCTTTTGTTTTTAGTTTCATTTTTAATTATGCTAAAACATATCAGAAAGATTGGATTGCTGGGATAATGCCAAATAATTACAAGGGTAAAAAGGGAATTACAATAACTTGTTTTCATTAAGTAAAGGATGGTTTCATTCACAGGGTTGGGTAGGGTTACTTTAACTTGATTACTATCAATTACTTTTGGATTACTCCAATACCAAATATGCTAATGAAAGACAAAATAAACTAAATATGAATACAATTATGACTCACAACACGTGGTAAACTTTCTCTCCTGGCTTTGATCTCTTTGATCTCCTGCAATACTAACATAAAATGCGACAAACAAAATAAAAATAAATCCAAACAGCTTGCCAACATCATTTTTGCCGTTCGATGTATTCGGTTACTCCCCAAGCCTGCACAAAATTTAGTCATTTTATTCATATTTTGTAATTTTGTGCAGGCCCTGCCTAAGATACACCACGGGAGATGGTGCCCCTACAACCCAAGTGGTTAAGGGATCCAAACAGACACAAAACAGTACTTACTATATACAATTTGGTTATTTTAATGTTTTTATCTGAGTTACTGGCGGATCAGAGCTTATTGAAAAGGTTTTTATCCCCCTGTATATGGCAAATTTACTTTGCGACCCCCACCACAGAACAAAATCATGTCGTATCCCGGGGGTCTACAGTACATAGATCCCCCCTCCCCTTTTTTTCCCCTCCGCTTGAATCCTGCCTATTTTCAATTCAAGGGCAACTTGCTTAGGACAACACAGCTCAAGTGCATTTCTTCCAAAACTCTGCTGGTTCAGCATTGGTGGAAAACAAGACAAAATGCCCAACTTGACCAGTGAGGAAACCGAAGGCTGGGAATATTATTACGGTTACGTCGATCCAGTCTTAGTGGACGAGAGCAAGTTGAAATACAACAAATGTGAGTCATTTTGGTGGATTAATTTATTTTCATCTTGTGTGATCTAATCAGAGGTTGGTAGGGTAGCCAAAGATTTGACTCAAGTAAAAGTACTGTTACTTCAAAATAATATGACTCAAGTAGAAGTAGAAAGTAGTAATCCAAATAATTACTTGAGTAATAGTAAACAAGTACTTGGTGGAAAAACGACTTAAGTACTGGGTAACTGTAGCAAAGTTGTATTTATTCATCCATCCATCCATTATCTGCACCGCTTATCCTCAGTAGAGTCACGGGGGTGCTGGAGCCCATTCCAGCCATCTTCGGGCAGTGGACACCCTGAACTGGTTGCCAGCCAGTTGCAGGGCACACAGGGACAGACAACTCACTCGCTCATTCACACCTAGGGACAATTATGACCGGCCGATAAACCTGACATGCATGTTTTGAGAATGTGGGAGGAAACCGGAGCGCCCGGAGGAAACCCACGCAAGCACGGGGAGAACATGCAAACTCCGCACAGGAAGGTTGGTAGCTGGATTTGAACCCATGACCTCAGAACTGTGCCGCACACGTGCTAACCACTGCGCTGCCGTGCTGCCCAAATGTATTTATTGATTTAAAAAAAAAAAAAAAAAAAAAAAAAAAAAAAAAACAATCAGATTATTAAATCATCAAGTCCATCTAATCCAACAATAAATGACAAGTCTATGTAACTGTAAGTCTGTGAACTCAGACAGTTTGTTTGGGTGAATTTTGTGGATTAAAAACTGTGTATTTAAGTGAAGTTACAGCTATATACACTGTGCATATAGTTCGCAGTTCACAGATCCCTTAACCACCAGGGCATGTGACAATACTGATAGTAGATCCTAATTCACTGGGGAAAAACTATTGAGTTTGAACAATTTTTATTGACACTTTTAACAGCAAATAAACACAAACACATTCACAATTTATCATATTCTAACAATATGAGGAAAAACTATTTGTTCTAAAATTTTGAGTAATAAAATAATCACATTGACCAAACACATTGCATGACTTGTGACTTTCATATTGTTATGCCCCTGGATGTGATTAATGATGCACTCAGTCGCTGATAAGTCTCGTTGCCAATTTGATAACAAAAAAAAACATTCACACAAGAGCTACTGTTTGTTTTATGTTATATATTACATTTAAATGAAGACATTGTAACACTGTTGGTCATAATCCCCACCGTTCACTTTCACACACAGACTCACTTCAAAGCACAAAACGTCCGAACTTTCGCATCTGTCGTCTCCCCCTTCTCTTGCAACACGTCCAATCTTAGAGGGTCCATTTGTGGACAAACAACAGCAACTTAAGTAACAGACATTACCATATGTTTGTTGAAGTAAAAACTTTGTGGCGATGACGCTACGTTCTTTTGTGATGTATTAAAGTCTCTTTGTTATGTATATTTTTATATTTTATATTTATATTCAAATAATTTATGTGTTTAAATGAATAATTAACTAGATGGGTAAATAGAATTATTCCATCAAAAAATAAAGGAATAAGAGATTTAAAAAGAGTTCCATACAATTTATAATAAGTTCCCTAAATACATAGGTAATTAAATAAAATGGCACTATAAAAATACATCTATCCATCTATCTACCTTGGTCATATCCCTCAAAAGGGGTGACCGACAGCAAGACAAACACATACAATAACAAAGAAAATAAAAAGGGAAAAAATAGCAACAAAAAAAACCCACACACAAACATCATTGGACCATGGCCAACCCAAATGCCAACAAGTTAGGCACCTCAGCACCTAAGTCGGTCATGCTTTCGTCCCTCCAGATGAAAAATACATAAATGAAATAAATACTTCGATGGAAAGATGACAAACGGAACCGTACCACATACGGTATTTAAAAAAAAAGTTTCTAACCCTGATCACAGCTGTCACCTGGTGGTTGGTTGGGTCACTGGTCAACTCTAAACAAAAAGAAACAGAATACATAAATAATGCGCCTTAGCAGAGACAGACAGACGCGTACTTACGTAGAGGGGATTTAAGTAACGGGTTCAATGTAGCCTAAGGTAGCAGAGTAAGGGTACACTTTCTTCTAAACAGATCTACTCAAGTAAAAATAAAAAGTGTCGTGATTTAAAAAAAGTTTTTGAATTGCAAAATGTCCCAATACATGCTAAAGTAAATGTTACAGAGCAAGTGCAACTCGTCGCTAGTCAAGTAATGTTAATTTGTATCACCGTTAATCCTAAGAAGTCTGAAAGGGCTTTACAGACAATGCACAGACATCGTCAACATGATGTATACAGTATGTAATATAACAATGTCCGTTGACAGCTTCTAGATGACAACATCATTAATAAGCTATTGAATCTAAGTGTGTTTTAAGCCTAGATTTAAACACTGATCAATGTTAATTTTCAGACTCGATTGTGATTGCGTTTTGGGTCACACTGGCTACCTTTGTGGGGGTCCTCTTCCTCTCTTTGAATCTCATGGCAGGCAACGCTTGTTTGAAACGGTGAGTTACATGCTACATTAATTGATCGAAAATTCCTCAAATGTACTCTATCCATCCATCCATCCATCCATTATCTACACCGCTTTTCCTTAGTAGGGTCGCAAGGGTGTTGGAGCCCATTCCAGATGTCTTCGGGCAGTGGGCAGGGGACACCCAAGAACTGGTTGCCAGCCAATCGCAGGGCACACAGGGCATACAATTTGCTCACTCATTCACACCTAGGGACAATTTGGACTGGCCAATTAAGCTGAAATGTATGTTTTTGGAATGTGGGAGGAAACCTGAGTGCCCGGAGGAAACCCACGCAAGCACGGGGAGAACATGCAAACCACACAGGAGGTTTGATCTCATCACCTCAGAATTGTGCCGCACGCACGCTAACCACTGCGCCGCCGTCCTGCCCCCAAATGCACTAGGCAATCCATTAAAAAGGTATCAATGTTAAAAACAGTACACAAGAGCTTTGCCTTAAACAAATAGTACGGTGCTAAAACATGAAAAGCACAATGATAAAACAGCTAAACCAAATTTTACTGTGTTATAAACAAGGCATAAGTAAGCTAAGCGGTTGAATAAGGACCCGCAACCACTATGGGGCCACAAAAAGTAGTTAACTTTTTTGCTGCCAACATTGTCCATATTGGCGTGTCCATTCTAAAATACTTCTACAGAAATACAACACAAATAGAATAGAATAGAATTTACTTTATTGTCATTCTTTGTAACCATGCACACAGAACGAAATACTACACAATAACTGCAAAACTAAATATCAAATATAGTGCTTAAAACAGGGACCTCATATATGATTTTACTTTCATTCTGAAAATAAAAAATAGTGTAGAATTACTACAAAAATACTACTACAGTAATCTCATCTCATCAGCTGCACCGCTTATCCCAAGTAGGGTTGCGAGGGTGCTGGAGCCCATCCCAGCAATCATCGGGCAGTGGGCAGGGGACACCCTGAACTAGTTGCCAGCCAATCGCAAGGCACACAGGGACAGACAATAGTAATACATTATTAAACTAGACAATTCCCGCTGCAATTGTAAGAGTTGTGATTGATCTGGAAGATGATCCCGGTATGTATATATAACCCCGGTTGTTAGCATTTTGAGTAAGCATAAAGTTTTTAACTCAGAGAGATGTTTCTGTCATTTTTTACTTGGTTCTGTGGGGGGACTCCGCCCCCCCACACCTTCCCGGTACTGGTGTGTTCATTTGAGATGGGCCCACAACCGTTAACAAGGATATGCCTTGTGGAGGTCTAAAAAACACATTCATGGTAATAACGTAGTAATAACACTATCATTACACGTTAACATCACTTTCTAGCATGTACCCATTAGCCTAACTCATCAACATGAGGCCATTAGCATAACTTGTAAATATGAAGTCTTTAAAATATTGTTATTACCAAAGTTTTTTAGTATAAAGAAGTTAGCATTTAGCTGTAAGCATCACTTTTTAGTATATATCCATTAGCATAACTCATTAACGTGGAACCATTAGCATAATTTGTAAAGTGCTACACTAAACAGAAAAAAAAATCACATGCCAAAAAGGCAAATACTGATGAAAAAGAGGACACGAAAACTGGTACAGTATTACAAGGAACAAACTGAAGTGCATGTCAGTTCTAAAACTCTCCCAAAAAGGAGTGTGAAAAGAAAGGAGGCGATCAAACTCCTAACTAAGCACAGACTCAAAGATGCCTGTTACATCTCTGAAATATCAAACATTGTTCCTGTAGTTGTAAGTGCTCACATAGGCACAATTCTTGTTTCTTACTCAAGCTTTGTTACTCAAACTGAAAGTGCATCTCTACTGAACTTAAACTAGGAACTTGCAGATATTGCGGACAGAGGATTGTCACCTACCACATGGTCATTCATCTGACAAATAAGACGACTAGGAGGCCTGATGGACTGGCGGACCCTAAGACCATAACGGTTAGGTTGAGCACAAATAACCTGAGCTTGAAGGTCTGGGGCAGTCAAGTCTAAACAGTCAGTATCAGGGGAGTCTGCGTCCAGATGGTCAGTGTTCAATGGGGTCTCGTCTGGGAGACCCATACCCAAAGGGATCATGTTTTCAGAGCACTGTGATGGGCTTTCCGTATTGTCACTTGAAGTATGGTCAACATCTTGTTCGGGGATGTGCTGACTTCCTCGACTGGATGTATCAACACTGCGAGAGTCGGACTGGGCATCAGATCTGCTGTCTAGTGAGTTATCCTCTACCTCTGGATGAACTTGCTCTTCACCTGCCTGTATCACCCAGTTTACTGTACGGACATCACTGTCTTCAACCGCGTCAGGTAAATCAGGGCATACATCACTTCCATGCATAGCAGCGTCAGACTCTGAGTGTTCAGATTCGCTGGCCAGATCATCCTCACAGGGCAAGAAGCTAACAGAGAGCAGCAAATTCCTGTGAACTACCTTCTCTTTGCCCGTCAGACAATCCTTGACTCTGTAGACATTGAGATCAGGCTTGACTGATATGACTTCATACGGGGTTGACTCCCACTTATCTGCAACTTTGCGTTTCCCCGGGACACCTCTGTTGGCGATCAACACCCGGTCTCCCACGACGAGAGGTGATCCTTTGGCCCTACGGTTGTACAGCTTGGCATGACGAGTCTGTTCTCTGAGAGTATTCCTCTGTACAATTTGAGCAGCTTCATGTAGATCTTTCTTCAGATGGCGTACAAAGTCAGAGTAGCTGACAACAGCATCATTGGTATTAGCATGTTGAAACATGACATCGACAGGGAGACGAGGGATCCTACTAAACACTAGGTAAAACGGTGCAAACCCTGTTGTCTCATGCTCTGTGCAGTTATAGCAGAATGTGAGCTGCTGCAGCATTTGTGGCCACTTTGCTTTGGGCTGAGGGGGAAGGGTTCTGATCATATCTCCCAATGTTCGGTTGAATCGTTCTGCGATACCATTTCCCATGGGGTGGTACGGAGTGGTATGGGATTTCTGCACCCCTGCCATCTCTAGAAGCTCTTTGATCAGTTTGCTCTCAAAATTAGCTCCCTGATTAGAGTGGATACGCCGTGGGAAACCATAGACAAGGAAGAAATCCTGCCACAGACGGCGAGCAACTTGTTTGGCGGTTTGATTTCTGCAAGGGAAGGCGTGCGCCATCTTGGAGAAATGATCAGTTACGACCAGGACATCTACAGACTTGTTCTCTTGCTCAGCAGTCCAAAAGTCTATACAGACCAACTCCATAGGCTCAGAGGTGACTATGTTCTTGAGTGGTGCACGGTTGTGTGGTTCCGGTGTTTTCCCTACTACACAGCGCTGACAGGATTTGACATAATTCACAACATCACGTTCCATGCCATTCCAGAAGAATCGTTGCCTCACCAGAGACAAGGTACGGTTCTGGCCTTGGTGACCTGCTGAGTCATGTAAACCTCTGTTTCAATGAATCAGGCACCACAACTCTGTCCGTGGGATTAAAGACTTTAACAGGCACCCATCCATCTCCCCAGAGTGGAGTAACAACTCCTCCGACAAGGACTTGTCTGGGCGCAGCCTTAGATTGGGTTGGCTCAACGACCACTGTGCTGCCCGCTGATGCCCCGGCCAACTCAGGTAACTTGCCCCAAATAACGTACTCGGTCCGTGGATTCAGCGTCACGCAACTCTTGATCTTTACTGTCCCTACCTTGTCTGGAATGCAATCACCTCTCCATCTCTCTGTGTTGGAAAGCATTGACAGGAATTGACTGTGGTTATCGGACAGACCGTTGTCAGGAGTGGAAACTAATCTCCAATAGCCATCAGTACTTTTCAATTGAGTCAAAATATATTTGATGGCATTGCTGCCAAGGATCATCTGTTCTGTCTGGCCTGGCACCACCATTACTGGTATTATCATTTGGCACCCGTAAACTGTGACGTGAATGTCGTACATATCTCTGGGAGAAACTTGGTGTCCACCGCAGCCTACAATGACATAATCATCGGCCGTGTAACTCATCATATCAGTGAATTGCTGCAGGAGGTACTTAGCTGTGTCCTCACTTACTGTACAAGCCATCGACCCGCTGTCCAACAGCGCTCTGAAAGTGGGGCCTTCTTGCACAAGTACAGGTGTGTAAAACAGTTCGTCAGTCTCCGCTATTCTCTGAAACCCCTGAAAGATCAGCTTCTTCGATGGAGGTATCTTGTTGCTATACAACTCATAAATTGATTTATTGTCTTGCATGTCAGGCTTCACATTAGTGGTGGGAGGTATACTCAGTTGATCTGCACTGTTCTCCCCTAAGCGCAGATCAGTTAGTTTCCCTGAGGCAGCGGGACAACTTTCGTCACTGGACAATCACGTCGAGAATGCCCTGGGGCATGGCAGTGAAAGCAAAGGTTTTTGTCTCGGCAATGAGAGAGAGCACTGTGTTCGACTTCTTTGCAAATGATACATGGGTTGGCAGTGAAACCATTTATTCTGGCTCCAGGTCGCCTGGTTGGAGCTCCCCCTCTCTCTTGAAACTGGTTCGAGGTAACACGTATCAGAACTTTCTCCAACATACTAATAACGTCCGTTAGAGAGACATACTGTGGGCTCGAAGTCTGAGGTGGCTCGTGCACGAGGGTTGGACCATGGTTCACCTCAGCTTTGTGTACGGCAATTTCCGCTCTATTCGCAGGTTGTTGTAGGGAATCTGCTTTGTAGCTCTTCTCAGCGTGGTATTCATTCAGCACCTCTAGTACCTCACATGCTGACCACTTTTCGATGGTTTTTGATCTGTAAGTGAGTGCCAGTTCCTTGCATGGGCAGTTCCTAATAAACATGCGAGTAACCTCTATTTCAGGGTTGTCAAATGTTTTGCCCTGCTCTCTCAAGCACTCAGAGGCAAGGTCAGCTGCTCTGTTTAGTCTCAGCCAGTAGTCATAGGGGTCTTCCTGGTCTTTGGGCAAAGTTGAATAAAAGTCAGCTAAAGGGACAGCAGAGTACTTGGTACAGCTAAAGTATTTCCTGAGAAGACTATAAATCATGTCAGGGCGGGTATAGACGTCTATATTACTGTTTCTAATGCTAAACCTAACTACATCTTTAGCTTTTCCTCTCAAATGTATAAGGATTTCCTCTGCTTGCTCTTCAAGTCTCACATCACTCCTTTTTATAAATGTCCTCATTAGATCTTCCCACTCATGTATTGTTATTGAGTCTGAGCCATCCCCAATAAATGACGGCGGTTCCTTAACCTTTCTCTGCGTAACCACCTGACTCAATCTGTTTGCTACATCTTGTGTGGCAGCAGCGTTAGGAGCTACTATATTATGTGACTGTATATTTGAGAATATGCTATCAGCCAATTTATGTCCTATCTCCTGAATAATATTTGTCATGTGATCAGCTAAACCCTCAGAAATTTCACTCGTGGAATTTGGCGTAGATGTGGGTCTGACCTGAGGTGAAGGTAGGCTAGCATGTTGGTCAGCTGCATTATGGGTGCTCACACTGGAACTTGCCTCTACTCTATGTGTAGCACCACCTGGGGTAGAACTATTATCAGAGGGGATGGGGGTAAACATGCCCCTGCCCCTGCCAAAGTGAATAGGTGTGTCAAATTGTGGAGCTAACACATTGCTCTGATTAAACATGTTTCAAAGATTAACAGAAAAAAATGTAAATAAGTCAAAATCACAAAATAAATCAGCAGCCTTCGTATCACTGTGACACTGCACTGTAATGAGCTAAACAATATTGCTCATGTAACTAAAATTTCAAATACTGTGAGCTCATGTGGCAGGTAGGACAGTCCTCGGTTCGGCGAGTTTGATAGAAGTCACGGGTCACGGCACCAATGTAACCGCGTTGTACGTGTCCCACCAAAGATCCACATTCACGCTGGACTGGATGATGAGGTTTTTATTACAGTTCTGCAAATGGATGAGTCACAACATTAGCTTTTTCTGCTGGGTCTGATCTCTTTGATCTCTTTGTAGTACTCTGGTAAAACTGACAACAAAGCATATCAAAGAGCTGTCTTTTCACTTTACAGAAAATACATTTTAGAATATCACAATACATTTATAAATCTTTGCATTTTAACAAGATACTTTTAACAAGAGATCGTATAGTGGATTTTTAACGTTTACAATGAATTCAACATGTTTTTCTTTACTCTGAATTTTAACCAACATCATCCTTTTTTTAATGTATATGAGAAATAGGAATAAAAACAATAATGAGTATAAAAATGGGTACAATTTACCTGCAAATGGATGAGTCACAACATTAGCTTTTTCTGCTGGGTCTGATCTCTTTGATCTCTACAAGGGGAATTAAGATTTAGTAAAACAGAAACAAAACGAAAATAAACCTAAACAGCTTGACAATATCAATCACATTACTATGCATGGTGAGAGATTTGTCAGCTGGGGTTATAAAGTTTAAATTTAACTTATTTTGTGGAGCACCAAAAGATATGTCTTACCTTTGTAGTACTCTGGTAAAACTGACAAAACCCCGCCTCCTGGTCACATGTTAGAAGCCAAAACCAAATCCCACCCCATACCAGCAGATGGCACTGTTGGACTCAGCATTGCAGGACATTTACCAAAAACTATACACATATTTTAGCAGGAATTTCAATAAAATAAAAGTTATTATTATACCCGTTACACATCCACACACTAACCCACTAACACTGTACCAGGTCAATTCATATTCTAACAGAGTAAACAAAATACATTTTTTTACATGAGAGTAATGCTATTTAATCGATTAATCATATTATATTGCTTAAAGTAGTTGGGGGGAGGCAGCAGATTAAAAATATAAGTGATTTTAAAACTTCCACTTACTAAATACGATTTTTTTTCATCTGGGCTACCAGGGGCTTGGAACGTATTAACTAGGGCAATTGCTACAAAAATTTATCCTGGCGATCCCCACCTTAGAAGAAATTGATGTCTTATCCTGGGGGTCAATTGTATTTCTATAAAAACATAGAAAAATCTACCATTAATCAGTAATCCAAATGTCTTAATGTCTTGACATTGTGCATGCATGCGAACCCTGGCCACCAGGAGGAATTAATGACTCAAGCATTTTTGCTGTCCGACCATCATAAAGTTCATGGGTGACAAACAAGTTTGACACAAAGAGACGAAATTTTTAACTGTGAGAGTCAAAGAGCCACACCACGCACTGACCTGCCATGAGACAGACAGACACACACAAACACACACAATTAAAAACATTATTTCCCATAACACACTCCTCTCCTTACAATACAACAAGTATTGTTCTTGTGTTGATTTCAAAGAAAGTGTCCACCCTCAATACACACACAAAAAATAAACACGAAACAAGGCAAAAAGCCACAGTATATGGAAAATATGATGAGGCTGAGAGCCGCATTCTTATTGGCCAAGAGCCGCATACGGCTCTAGAGCCACGTGTTCGCCACCTCTGATATAGTTAAAAGCTTTATAAATGTATGCATTGTTAGATTTTTGTGAATTGTCAATTCACTGTGCAATAGTTATTAAATGGACTAAAACACATCTTTTTACAGGAAACGTCGAAGCACACGTCAAAGGAGGAACACATCATCCAGTTTAATATGAACAAAAATGAAAATAAAATTGTATATAAAAAAAAAAAAAAAACAGGATATTTTCCATCTGTTTTTTTCCTGTGATGTTGCGCAACGTTTATGGTTTCATGGCTAGAAAGTGGTGACAGACAGCCCTCACGGCCGATTGAGGATTTATTTCAGTCCGCTTTTGCCCGCCTGCGGTCACCATGGCGATGTGAGACAGGAAGTGTTGAGGCGGCTCGGCTCCTCCCCAAACATCATGTATATACAGAGACAGAAGGGACAAGCCTGCCTCTAGCAAAAAGGAAACAAAAAAGAAACAAGAGCTGTTTATTATAATTAATCAGTCATGCCGTTAGTCAAAGTGAGGAGTTTTAAATCACAATCTGTCTTATAGAGCGACCACTAGTGTTGCAAAAATACTTAATTTAAATAAAGCACTATTGATGCAAATACTGTAATTGTTCTCGATTGTTCTCAGCTCAGGGATGCTGCTGGAAATGTGAATTTCCCTTCGGGGATGAACAAAGTATCTATCTATCTATCTATCTATCTATGAGCAAAAACACATTTACCATCTCAAAGTTTTACACATTTCTCTTTATATGACACTACATAAGACACCATTTAAAGAAGCCGACAAGTTGAGGAGCTCTCTTTCATTTACAGGAGCCCATATGTCAATTTTGCAAAGTTCGCTAGTCCCAGCAGCACTTTCTGCACTCAATGGCGACTTAACGTAAAAAACTAAGCCCTGGATGTAATGGTGACCACGTCCTATGATCCTGGCATCTTTAGCTGCCCCCCTCATTGATTGTTTCCGCCTCTAGCCACTCATGTTAGCTCCGTGATTGCAAGCTTTAGCTCACCATTAGCCGCTATTCTTATTGCTAGCAGATCCCGTTTCACCCATCAGTATCACTTGCCTTCATGCACAGGTTTTGTACGTTCTTTTCATTGCCAAATTTAAGCAATTTTCAAGCACTTTTAAGGCCAATTTTATTCAGTAAGAAATACATCGCCGGTCTAAATAACGTTGTTTTATTGCCACAGCAGCACATTGAGCACAGAAACAGTTCGAGAGATTGCAATATGGAGGGAAATTTCCCCCATATTTAATACATTGTATTGATCATTTCAAATTGTATACGCCCGGGCGGGAATGGGGTGGGGGTTTGGGAAGTGCAGGCAGCACCCCACCAGACACGCATCCGGACACTGCCCCGAGAGCGGACCCAAACTCCCTTAGATCGTCCACCTACCGGAGTTTTACAAAATCTTATGGGAAACACTGCTATATAATCTCACCCAAACAGAACAAAAGAAGATGAAAAAAATCTTACGGCATTTTGACTCGTCTTTAGTGTCTTCTGGCTGGCAAGCGGTGATAACAGCTCGATGCATCTCCGGTAGTGTTCCCAACTTCTCCAGCAAGCGCGTCATAATGCTCGTGAACAATCGGAAGGTTTCTCCCTTGGATGTCAGGCAGGCTCTATGGTAAAGGCGAAGAAGGACCGCCTTGGAGGCGGAATCCTGCAATAGCGCATTTGCCATCTCCTCGTGCGCCATTGCCGCACTTTCGTCCAACCATAATAAGAAATGATTTGAGCGCTCATCATCATACGGGTCCTCCACCAGGCACCTGAGCAACCACTTGGTGAGCAGGTGTGCGGTTTCCACAGCCAGTGGAGTGGGGATTACTGAGTTTTGTTGAACATTATGGACGAATGCAGGTTGCCAGTGAGTCAGGATGCTGCAGAGAGACGATCTGCACTCGGTCAGGAGATTTTCCTGTGCTTCTGTCTCAGCGTCCTCTGAATGACTCTCCTTAAGCACTCGGGCTTGGGTGCCTTTAACCCGAGTTTTGTCCCTCAGAATCGCGCCTGTATAGGAGAAGAAATATAACATAACCGTCAATTTATAAGACGATGATAAACCTGTACACTGCGAGATTTATGGTGTGGAATACAATCTTTTTTCGGCCCCCCTTTGTCAACCATACAGCATTTACAGATTTTGCGTGCCACAAAAAACAATCAAACCACGGTTTTCCGCATATGTCGAAATAAAATCTCTAAGACACCTGTCTGTTACTGGTCGACGTCATAAGATGCTGGACTGCCATGGTCTATTGAATAAACAACTTCTCTCCCAATGGCGGCGCCCTCTATGGCGGCGGCTGGATCTGCTCCCGACAGTTTCTCACATTCTAGTCAAAAACCCCAATCTTCGACTCAGTTTATGAGGGCGAACAAAGACAACTCTAACTGTAGATTAATATATGATCGCAGTTTTTTGCTGGATATGCGAACATCCAGAAATCCAGCGCAAATTTCGACGATCACTCTGGAGTGTTTACTTAGCCTCGGAGTGCTACGTCAACAGAACGCAGCGGCCGACAAAGCAGCGAGTAAAAGTGGCAAGCGGAAGCGCTGTGACCGGGGAAGGAAACGAGGTTGTCGGGCCGGGCTAACGGCTCGGATGAAGGCTAAACCCTTCAAAACGCCTCTACCATCCATTTTCCTATCCAACGTCCGCTCCCTGGACAACAAACTGGACCATTTACAAGTGGAATTTACATCGAACCGCGAATTGACGAACTGTTGTGCTTTAATTCTGACGGAGACATGGCTAAACTCATCTATCCCGAATGACGCTGTTAGCATTGTGGGGCTAACTGCTTTCCGCGCTGATAGAAGCGGCGAGCTTACCGGCAAAAGCAAGGGGGGCGGTCTATGCATTTATACCAACAACAACTGGTGTAAAAATGCGAAGATAATATCGAAACACTGCTCACGAGACATTGAACTTTTGACGGTGATCTGCAGACCATTCTACCTACCGAGGGAGTTTAGCGCGACCATCATTACTGCCGTGTACGTGCCCCCCAGCGCTAATACGAAGGAGGCAATGGACGTTCTCTACCGAACTGTGAGTGAACTGCAGCATGCTTACTCCGAGTGCATTTTTATTGCGGCGGGGGACTTTAACCAGGCCAATATGAAAACAGTTCTCCCGCATTTCCATCAGCATGTAAACTTTGCTACAAGAGGTAGGAACACATTAGACCTGGCCTACACAAACATCAAAGGTGCATATAAAGCAGCCCCCCGCCCCCATCTTGGCTCATCAGATCACCTTTCTATTATGCTAATTCCAGCATACAAGCCCCTGCTGACCAGAGAAAAACCTACAGTGAAGCAGGTGAGGGTGTGGTCTGAGGGGGCAATGGAGGCACTACAGGACTGCTTTGATTGCACTGATTGGGACATGTTTAAATCGGCTGCCACTTACAACAACAAAATAAATATAGATGAGTACGCCATTTCTGTGTCAGCCTACATCAGTAAATGCGCAGAAGACGTCAGCAATAACAAAACTATATGCACCCGTGCCAATCAGAAGCCCTGGATGACTGCTGAAATACGAAAACAACTAAAAGTACGGAACCTTGCCTTTAGATCTGGTGACAAGGAGGCGCTGTTATCAGCGAGGGCTAACCTGAACCGGGCTATCAGACTAGCAAAGCGAACGCACAGTCAAAAAATCCAGGAACGTTTCCTCAGCACAACCAACACCAGGGATATGTGGAAAGGCATTCAGCCCATCACCAGTTACAAGTCAACCACCGCCCCAGTGCAGAACACTAGCATGGACTTTCTGAATGACCTCAACAAATTCTTTGGAAGGTTCGAGGCACAAAACGGCACCCCTGCAGCGAAAGCGGTTCCAAATCAGGACGAAAGAGCACTCCACCTGGACTCATCTGACGTGAGGAAGACCCTGAGAAGGGTCAACACAAGGAAGGCTCCAGGCCCGGACAACATTCCGGGGCGGGTACTTAGGGAGTGCGCCGATCAGCTGGCTTGTGTACTAACAGACATTTTCAACACCTCGCTAGACCAAGCCAAAGTACCATCATGCTTCAAATTTGCCAACATCATCCCAGTGCCAAAGAAACCCCAGATCTTATCACTCAACGATTACCGGCCCGTTGCACTGACTCCTATCATAATGAAGTGCTTTGAGAGACTGGTTAAAGAGCACATCACCTCCAGTCTCCCCTCCTCATTCGACCCCTTTCAGTTTGCCTACAGGACAAACCGCTCCACCAGGGATGCCATCTCCTCTGCGCTTCACCTGAGCCTGACACATCTAGAGGAGAAGAACACCCATGTGCGGATGCTGTTCCTGGACTTCAGTTCAGCATTCAACACCATCATCCCACAACATCTGGTAGACAAAATGAGACTCCTGGGTTTCAACACCCCCCTGCGGAACTGGCTGCTGGACTTCCTCTGTGACAGACCCCAATCAGTGCGGATAGGTCAGAACAGTTCAGATGTCATCTACCTCAGCACGGGCTCCCCCCAAGGCTGCGTCCTAAGCCCCTTGCTGTTCACCTTGATGACACACGACTGCGTCCCTAGGTCCGCCACAAACCACATCGTGAAGTATGCTGACGACACAACAGTGGTGGGCCTCATCAGGGATGACAACGACCTGGCCTACAGAGAGGAGGTGGAGCAGTTGGTGGGCTGGTGCAGGGACAACAGCCTGGTCCTGAATGTCGACAAAACTAAAGAGATCATTGTCGACTTTAGGAAAAACCAGCCCAACCATGCCCCACTTTGCATCAACAACAAGGCTGTGGAGGTTGTCAGCAGTATCAAGTTCCTAGGGGTGCACATTACAAACAAACTCACCTGGTCCGTAAACACTGCATCACTGGTTAAGAGGGCACAGCAGCGCCTGTACTTCCTGCGGAGGATGAGGAGAGCCCACCTGCCCCCACCCTCCCTCATTACATTCTACAGGGGCACCATAGAGAGTATCCTGACCAGCTGTATCTCTGTGTGGTGTGGAGGCTGCAGCGCTACCGACTGGGGTAGTGTGAGGAGGGTAACGAGGACAGCAGAGAAAATAATCGGGACTACACTTCCCTCCATTCAGGACATTGGCCAGAAGCACTGCCTATCCCATGCAAAAAACATTACCGGGGACCCCTCTCACCCCCATCATGGACTGTTCACTCTGCTAGCCTCTGGGAAGAGGTACTGCAGTGTGCGGTGCAGGACCACCAGGCTCCGCAATAGTCTAGTCCCCCTGGCCATTAGACTGTTAAATGGTCAATCTAACATATAGTTAACTTAAATCTAAACGGCTGCTAATCTGACTTTTGCACTACTGGCAGTTTTTTTTATAGCTTGCCACTCCTTGCACATTGCTCTCTGCACTATTGTAATTACAGCGTTATTGTTACAGTGTTAATGTGTACCTGACTTGTTAACCTGACTGCCCATATTGCACATCTGGTTAGCTACTCTTCTTGCACTATCGGCACTATGGTAAAAATACTACACGTAGCCAAAATACAATACAACATTATTTATATCTGTACATTCAAGGAAACTGTGGGGGTCAGATGCATGGACATTTCGTTCTGTATACACGTGTACTAGAATGACAATAAAGTAGATCTGAATCTGAATCTGAATCTTTTCCTGATTCAGTTCAGAATATTTTGTGCTTCATCTCTTGTGAGTTAGTGGTATACAATAATGTATGTTTTGTGTATTGTATTCTTTGCTATGGGCAGTGATGCTAAAGGGAGAACAAAAACATTGCAATTATATTTTTCAAAATATATAAAGAGAATATACAAATCGTTCACCTTGCTGAGTAATGTGGCTGTAACCAATGGGACGATCAGTACAATAATGAAGAATAAGAAAGCGATTAAAGCAATAAAATCTGCTAGGGGCTTAACAAGCTTCACAAGTGGAAGTTTTAAAATCACTTACATTTTTAATCTGCTGTCTTCCCCCAACTACTAACTCAATTGGACCAGCTCAAGTCACGTCACACTAAAGATAAATCAAATGTATTTTTTTCTTCTCAAGTATGTTTACAGTATTTATAATGTTGTTTAATCATGGAAAACTATATTACACGCATGTAGTACTAGATACTATTTTGTTGTTTGAATGTTTTACTGAGGATTCAGAGAAAAGAAGCATATTTGTTTCAGCAAATCTCCTTAGCTGCACCGCCCATCCTCAGCAGGGTCGGGCAGCGGGCAGGGGACGCTTGTTTCAGCAAATAATTTGCACAATTTTCTTTTATTCTACTGAGAAAACTAAATTTCTCTTGGCAAATAATTAGCATCAAGTCAAGTTTATTTGTCTTCTTCTGCAGAAAAAAAGCAAAGTCTGTACGCTGAAAATGTACAATGTTTTCTAGCGAGTCATCTTCTTTGAAGCAGAAAATTAGTCTCATTTTTGTCCGCGCAAATAGCTATCATCTTCTTTTACTTATCTTAAAACCTGTGCTGTCTTCTTCCTTGCAAAAAAATAGCATTGTCTCCTATGCCCCAGACTAGCATTCTATTCGTATGCGCCACAATGTATAGTCTTAGTTTACTCTGAAAATCCGTACCGTCTTATTTATTTTTCCTTTACATGTATATATGTTTTATGTTTATGTTATGTAATCTTATACGTGTATATTACACGTACGTACCAGGGGTTAACAAATAGTGGGGCACGAGGCTACGTCAAGGGGCTGCGTTTGACCACAGATTTTTTTTTTTTTCCAAACCGTCCAAGAATCAAGTGCAATTGCACCTCCACTACACTATGGGGTGGTGGCGCTCTCATTGGCAGTGTTTTGTTGGCATTTAGCCATGGCATATGTTTTTTGCACATAGCACAGAGTATGAAGTGTTGAAGACCCTCAAGTGACCCAATGGAGGAGAAATATACAGTGGGACCTCGCTACTTCGCGGTTCGACGTTTTTTTTTTTAAGGGGCGTCGCTACTTCGCCAATTTTAACTTTTTGCGGGTTTTTTCTGCGGAACGTCAGCGGACGCGGGATAAGGCGGACGGTGTTGTGCCCAAATCCGACTCCTATGCAAAATCCTCCCCCCCTCGCGTGAACGCGCATTCTGCTGCGCTTCCAACAAAAGCGATCGTATTCTATATAAAACGCATATTGAAACAATAATGCGAGCTAATTAAAACAATTAAGCGATCGTAGTCGATATAACGCGTTTATTTAAACAATAAAGCGCGATCGTATTCTACAAAATGCGGCGGGGGTCACTTCAGGGCCGCGCAACGGAGCGAGTTCGGCGGACGCGGCGTCACATGGCGAGACGCGAGAAAAGGCGGCGGGCGTGATCGTCCGACGACCCCAGTAGCACGGCGCGACGACAGGCGGCCGTCCGCGCGCGGCGGGTGAAAGGCGGCGGACGTGCGCGGGACCCCCGTAATGGGGACTCCCCCTCGGCCGACGACCCGAGCACGGTGTTATGCCGAGAAATGCATCCCTGCCGAGAAGTGGTTGTAGTAGCAGGAGTGACGTGTGCGTGCTCCCGCGACAGGGGATGCAATTTTCGGCATAACACCCCCCCCCCCCCCCCTAACCCCACAAGTCCCCCCAGCTACCCCTTTCCCCCGTGGCCGACAGACGGGCCATCGAGGGCCGTGTAGCGCGTGCGTGGGCCCGACCCGCTCGGCTTGTCGCGGTGTCGTGTGTATTGCGCCCGAAAGTACCCGCGCCGCGGGCTAGGGGCTCGCTCGCGGGAGCGACCGAACGGCACCCACGGTGCGGCGCAAATAAAAACCCTGTCGTGAAGCGGTGCAGATAATGAGATGAGATTTTTTTGGGGAGGGGCGTCACTGCTTCACAGATTTTCACTTATCGCGGGTGGTTTTGGTCCCCATTAACCGCGATAACCGCGGTCTTACTGTATAACAGGGATGGGGCAACAGACAGAGATGAAGATAAGGAGGACCACAAAAGTCTCCCAAAAGCTAGGGTGAGGATGTTTGATGCAAGGTTTTCTTATTTTTACGTGACAGAAAAGAATTGATGAGCATTCCTTTCGATTCTTTTTTTAATTAATTGATGAATCGGATCTCTCTTTTTTTAATTTACTCCTTTTTATAGAAATATTGAAGCCTTGGACTGACAGAAAAATAGTGTGAAAAACTACAGAATATGCTTTAATATAAAACAATGAGAATCCAATTGTGAATTAACTGGACGATAAACAAAAATACATAAATAGATGCTATACCTCTGCAAATATAGAAGATAGTCTTTTGCCACCACCCTAGATGGTAAGGCGCCCGCTTTGAGACTGGGAGGTCGCTGGTTCGCGCCTCGGCCGAGTCATACTTAAGACTTATAACATTGGTAAAATGGCGGCGCCCTCTGTTGGCTGCGGCTGCATCGGGTCGCTACAACGGGTCAGGTGTATCGACATTTCGTTCTTACAAAGAATGACAATACAAAGGAAATTATTATTATTATTATTATACAAAGATCATGTTATATCTGGACTTATACAAAACAAAAGAGAAAGCGCAATACATTTAATTTGATCTGTAGTCAATTCTTTAAACACAAAAAATTGATCAAAAATGTAAACCTACTTTTCAAAATGTTAATGGGGCGGCAGTAGCTCAGGAGGTAGAGCGCTCGTCTTGAGATCAAGGGATCCCAGTTCGAATCCCGGCTTGTCCGAGTTACATGTCGAAGTGTCCTTGGGTAAGACACTGAACCCCCAATACCCCCAATATGCAGGTTAGCGCCTTACATGGCTGCACAGATCAAGGCCGCTATTGGGAAATGTGAAGCACAATGTAAAGCGCTTTGGGAAGTCATTGACTTGAAAAGCGCTATATAAATGCAGATCATTTCATTTCATTTTCATTAACATTTTTTTGCGGGGGTAAAATCTTTAAATATGATAAACATTCCCAATATCACAATTTTATTAATATGCATAAGAATCTGCCCTTTATGCAGAGACGTCATTATTATTTTACTTTTTACTGTATTTTATCTACTTATATTTTGATTTTTTTTTTCTCTGTACTTCTTCAGCACTATCCACCTTGAAAATTGTTAACTTTGTTTCATGACGAAACAGCCAAACCCTACAAAGAGGAAACTTTCATGCCAATTTTTCTTTATCTTGATGCAATGTTCAATCGAAATAAAATAAGTAAAACAACTTCTTTATAAAAATTCTCTTAGTGCTCTCTGCTGGACTAAAACTCTCGCAGAATTGTGTGCACTCTTATTTGCATTGATTTAACGTACTTAATGGCTTTTAAATCATGTGTCACAACAAATCAATGATGTAGTTAGTTTCAAACGCTTTTACCAATAGATATTAATCGATTTCGTCGATGCAGCCCAATTTGTTATTTTAATGTTTTTATCTGGGTCACCAGAGGTTCAGAGCTAATTAGTTTTTATCCCCCAAAATGTACTTTGCGATCCCCATCTCAAAAAGGATAAATGTTGTATCCCAGGGGTCTACTGTATATCAATAAAAAAAGGACTCACCAGAGAGTCCCTTGAAACGGTGCTTTTCACACAGAGCCTGTATCTCTTGCAGGAGTTCTGTGTGGCCGGCCAGGGCGCTCCAGCACATTAAGAGTGCCAGGGCCTCTTGGGATCGCAGAGGCTGAGCACTTAGCATCAGCGTACGGGCTCTGCTCAGAACGCAGGTTTGATGCTCGAGTATTGACGAGAGGGTGTGCAGGAAAGCGTGAAGCTGCGTGGCCTTTACGCCCCACCTGTTGGAAAGCAAACATTACCATCCTTGACGAGAGGCGCTTGTCTTGTCGCTCATACCTCAGGTGGCGGCTGATTGTTAAAGCCACACATAGAAAGTGCTGAACGAGTGTCAATGGGAGGCACTTAGTTGTTTCTTGCTCAGATGAAGATGTCTGTCCCTCGGTTGTAGGATTGCCTCTCTTTCCAAGGTTTGTGAACCATAACACGTAGAGAAGCTCTATGACAGAGCCAACTAAACGTGGTCCAATGTTCCTGTGGGTGATGACGAAAAACAGCATCATCACAGGGCTGCAATTATGTCATTTTTATTTTTTTTTATTTTGTGGAACAATTTTTAATTTGTTTGGCTATGGGTTCCAAGACTAGCAGTGATGCTAAAGGTAGAGGCATCAAGATGATTACAATGGAAACAAAGGTTGAAATAAAAAAAAACAAACAGACAAGAAGGCCCAACTATTACCAATCTTTCGGAACTATTATCAAAAACAAGGAGGCAATTAAAGCAAGGATATCTTCAAAAGGCATTACAATCCTCACAAAGTTTTAAAATTTGGTTAATTTTAATCCTCCACTCCACTCCCCTTTGCATCCACCCACTAACAGCTCTAATCACGTCACACCAGAGGTAGATACATTTTTCCTTTCCATTCATCTTGTTTGCCAAATATTAAAAATCGCCGAACGGATAAAATAGATAGATGAATAGAATTTTCGGATTTGGACACATTTGTCCTCGTATCATTTCATAGTGCTATGTTATGTTGCAATATTGATTGATTATTCTGGATGGCACTCTGTTTAGAGTTGCACTGGAAATTTATTGACAGCCTTTGTATTTAAACCAATAAGAGTAAAAATGAACATTTCTTTCAATTCAGTTTTTTTTCTTAGAAATCTATATTAAGACAGTTTCTAAAAAATAAAAATAATAATAATCTGGCGGAATAAAGATTACAGAAGATTAATAAAATTTGGTAGCTCTGGGAACGCATTAGCTAATTATGATGATGACAATTTCCCTTGTGCCCTCCTGTACTTAAATGTCATTGTTTGAAAAATGTATCCAATTTAAGCCTTATTTAAATCACGCCCTCATACTCACCTTCTTTCAACCATATGTATGATCCATGTGAGAAGGTCGCCGCCCTTGCAAAGATCGTATGCTGCTCGCGTGACACGAGCAACCTGACTTAACACCCAGATGATCTGCGCCTGGTAAAAGAATCCTTGATTATTCCGTCTAGGCATTTCACTAAAAAGCCGACATAGAATTCGTCAGCTACCTGAGTGGGTTCGTCACACAAGGGGCTGCTGCAGAAGCCGATGAGGCTGTGAAAGATGCCTTGCTGGTTGCATATGTCGTAGCAGTTCCGGTCACTTATTCCTTCGCCCAGCACGTTAAGAATCCACTCACGCTCTGTCTTGTTCTTTGGGATACAGATAGAATACCTTGATTTGATTTGTCATGACCTACAAAAATGTAATATAGATCACGGTTAAGATTTCTACTCATAAGTTCATAAGTTTGTAAAAGCAAAGTTCGTACACCCTTTTTATTGCCAAATTCAAGCACTTTTTAAAAACTTTAAGGGCAAATTTTTCTGATAAGTTGAAAAGAAGAAATCGAGTACCAAAAAAAAAAAAAAAAAAAAAAAATGAATGTTCACTTTTATGACAAAAGTTATCTTGCTGCCAGCACATACTTTGTGCCATTTTAAGCTGTTTCTAAGTATGATTCAACAATCTTTATGTGTCAATGGGCTGCTATAAATTCACATGAATTCTGCTTCAAAAATGCTCGTGCAGCTTGGCCATTTCACACTTGTTTCTTAACACTGAAAGGGCTCTATAAGTGTTGGGTAATGGAGTTCAATACGGAAGGCAAAAAAAAAAGAATAAACTGTACAAAAAGAAGATACTGTATGAAAAAAGAAGAAAAATTAGAAAAAATTTGGAATGATTTTAATTATATTGATTACGCCAAAGCAGAGAGCATTAAATCTTTCAATCTTAGAGACTGCTGATCTTTTGCTTTTTGTATTAGATCTTATGCACATCTGTTTCTAAATTGGTTAAAATAGAATTTCAAATACTTAATTTCTTTGCATTTTTCATGTATTTATAGCACTGACCAGTTCATATTTTGAATGTGTGCATTTGAAAATCTTTTTAGTGTGTAAAAAGATAAAAATTGGTTTGTATTCAACAAATTAGTTTTTTGTAACTCTCTGAATATTTAAATTCATATTTCAAGAGTTTTCAGGGATCCCCTGAAAAACATGTTAAATTATTTATTACTGAATTATTGGGGCATAGTGTTTTTTTAATATTGATAAGACAAAACAAAAATATGAGGAACCATTTGGGAGCCGAAGGAGCCGGTTCTGTGTATAGAGCTGTCCTCTTGGGTGCGACCAGTAGGGGACGGTGACACTTTACATGACCACACCATAATGACAAGCCCCCAGAGCAGGCGTGTCAGCGTCAATTACACACTTTTAATTGTTCCTATTTTGAATGCTTGGTTTATAGTCAGATTGCCAAGAAACATGGCAATGGCAACAATTTCAAACATTTTCAAGTACTGACCGAAAATTCAAGCGTTTTCCTTTTCTTGAAAACACAACATTAAAATTCAAGCATTCTTAAGGACTTCCAGCTCCCGTACGAACCCTGTTTAATGGCATCGAATGTTCAGCATCTAAAAACATTATCTGCCAAAAAAATAAAACTGATAAAAGTATTCCAAAGAGACAATGTTGTAATGACTTCATGTCTAAGGTGATGCTAACCAGGCTTGCATACTTGCGCTAGTCAGTACACTGCGCAGATGCTTATTTTCATTTGACACACGAGAGAGGAGATAGGCATTTTCTCAAAGGTTTATGTGTCCCTCTGCTTCCAGAATTGTCTAAGGTTTACATGTTAACAAGTCAGAGCTAACTCTTAACAGTCGAGCTGTTTTCATTTGTTTTTTGTGTGTGACATTTAGTCCTTTATACACTGAATCTATATCATGGCGCTGGTATGGTGATAGATTAATTTTCTGTTATTATTTTTTGAATTTGGCAGATATGCAATTGTGACTTTTTTGTTGCATTAGATCGGGACAACTACTGCACCATCATCATCAGTTCCCCCCTACTCCAGTTTTATTCTCACTATTCACTCTCCAGTAAAATACCCCTAAAATAACTTTAAAAAGGGTAGGGTGAAATTTGTGCAGTGTGACAGCTATAAGCCATTTCTTTTTTATTATAACCTGCCACTTTACACGAAGTACAAGGAGTCTGCTTTTGTTTTTTTTGCATTTTAGATGTTTCAACAGTTTCACCTCCATCTATTTCAACCTGTTGTCTGACGGGCATTTTAAAATACTTAAATACTTTTATGAGAACTGTATGAATTAAACACTTAAAATTTGAACCTAGTAATATAAATCAGTTATTTATCCTTTTATTTTGTACATTTTTAGCAAGCCCGTGCAAAATAAGTTATTATTTGTTTTGGGGTGTTTTAGTTTCCATTTTTCATTTGGGTACATCCCTAGCTTGTCTATTTATTAGAGTGCTATTGCCGGGCACTTTACCTCCATGTCATAGCTGTAGAAAAGTGAAAAGAAATCAGGAACCTTCCTCGTGTCCAAACTCTGACGGGAAAGCAGGTACCGATTCAGAACCACATACATGTGTTCCTCTGAGCCAAAGAGCAAAGGAGGATAAAAAAGTCATACAAAAACGCAGAATAGACAAGTCATAAAACTTTGTAAAATTTTTGAGAATGTATCATCACAAATATTAATAACAAATTTCCTGCAAAATCCTGTCAAAGTCAAAAGCGAGTACTGTTTTAATTAGAAAGTAAAAGATGATAGAAAAAACTTTGTGTCACTGATATTAGCATATTTATTCGTCTTTAGTAGCTTCCATGCAACTTTTGGTCTTTTGTGGGTCACCCACCAGGTCTGAGCATTTGCTGAGCCGCTTTGTTGATGTAAAACGTGAAGAGGAAGGGAAGCTGCAGATTCTGCTTTCGAACTTCAATCTTCATCATGTCCAGCAGGTACATCAGCTGATAACAGTTTAAGTACCAAAAATTAAAAACCATTAATGTCACTGACATAGTCGAGAATTCAACCAGAAATTTTACAGGAAGTCCTCGATTTACCAAAAACTAAGACGTTGACACATTATCTGCCATTTTGTAGTTTCACCTTTTGTTCGAGATGCACGAGTGTCGTGAGGCGAAAAAAAAACTTCTTGTGTTTCGAGCAAACAAAGCTTTCTTTTCCTCTATGGTAAAAACAGGTGTCATTCTTTACAGTCCACGAAACTATCACTGGGTATGTTTACAAGCAGTGAATCATCTGATTGAAAATGGAATACCGCCAGTATTTCAATTATGTAAAGCCATGTGAACGAGCACAATAATCTGATTATGGTTCAAGTCCAACTGGAAGTATTCAGATTGCAATGGTTGGGTTAGGCCTTTCATTCTCAGAGTACTTGTGCATGTACATGCGTCGAAATCATCCAGTTGCTTGAACGCATGCTCAGTTCACCTCTGGGATATTTTTGTGCCAGAAAGCACTGTGGGACTTGAAGTAGAGAGACAAATTATAAATCCAACTCTGGCGTACACCACTAAAAAGTCCTCGTGTGTATTGGTTGATTTTTATTTTCTGCCCGCAGAGCAGTTGCAGTTGATATATAGTGGACACTCTGGTTGTGTCCATAGATATACAGTGTAAATCTATGCTATTGGCTAGCCAAATAAAACCATATTTTGTAAACACATGCAATCAGGTACTTTGTTGATTTTGGTGTGTGACAAAAATCATCCTGTAAATGTCAAAAGTTAAATGCAAACGCCATGTGCACGGTGTTATTCGTCCTATCATGTAAAAGATTCATTTGGATTGCTCCAGAAATACAATATTCCGTTTCTTATCGGATTATTGCCTGTATGTAAACAGTCATTTTGTTCTTCTTCTTCCGCCCCAAAAATATTTTTCTTCTGCACAGAAAAGGTCTCACTTTGAGAAATAGTGCATTGTTTTCTACATGAAAAAGCAAGCATCATCTTCTAAGACATCTGAAACTAGCATCTTCTTCTGCGTAAAAAAGGTCTTCTTTGCAGGAAACTCTCGTCTTTTAAACTGAAAACAAGTGTCATCAACACTGAGAAAATAATTTGAAAAAAATATTCTTTTACACTTATCACAAGCGTCATAATGAAAGTGTCAATCTTCAGCGGAAAATGGCATTGGCATCTTCTCCACTGAAAAAATATTTTATTTTAAAAAACTCATGTGTTTATTTTGAGGCTAAAAACAAGTGTCGTCTTTTTCCAAGACATCTTATTCTGCGTAAAAAAGGTATCCTTTGTCTATAAAAAGCTTTGTTGTCTTATACAATGAAAACAAGAGTCACCTTCTTCTGCTTTTTGTGTTGAAGATACAAACTAGTTTACGTCTTTGCCAAAGGGTAGCATAGTGCTTTTGGATTGCTTAGTGGCAAAAAAATGGGTAATGTCATTTTTCTATGCTGCATGTCAAGTCAAGTTTATTTGTATAGACCAAAATCACAAGAAGTCTCAAAGGGCTGTACAGACTATTACAGACTAGACTATTATTACATTACTTTCCTGATCTAAAACCTACACGAGGGCAAGGAAAAACTTTAACCCTCAACATTAGGAAAATGTAAAAAATTCAAAAGGGACCGCACATGAGAATCCCACTTCTAGGATGACCAGGCCAAAATAGATGTTGCAATACACAGACATCGTGAACATCAAATATGGGTCGTTCATAAGCTACAGAAAGTGTGTTTTAAGCCTGGATTGAAACAGTTCTAATATCCTTTGTTTACGCAAAGTATTTTGACATACAATATTTTCTTTAATTGGTGTGGCGCTAAGTGTGCTGTAAGGCTGATGTAATTGAGAATACCGTGAAACTGGAGCCGCACGGCACAGAAAGTCACTTTGACAGTGAAGAATGAACGGTTTGATAGATTTAGCACAGCTTTTCTATTCAGAAAGAAAGGATGAAAACTTCGATGGTTTTGTTAATTAAGGATTACCAATAAAAAATGTACCAAACTCAGTTTTGCGCCAGCTCCTTTTAAAATAAAATGTATCCATGCTTTTTACCATGCTGTTGCCTATTGATGATGTTATTATGAATGTTAGTACTGTAATGCCCCATACTTGTATCAAAGATGCACACAGTTGCTGATGAGGTCTGATTACAGATATAATAACAAGCGGTAAAACATTCCACAGGAGCTACTGTTAGCCACAGTTCACACTAATTCATACAAACAGACTGATGCCGCATCAGGGTTCCTAAAGCTTAAGGCAAGTTAAATTCAAGACTTTTTAAGACTTTAATGCCTTTTGAAATCAAATTTAAGACAAAGTCGACAGAAAAAAAAACCCCACAAATGAAATAAACATATAAAAAAACAAATATACTTGCACACAATACATTGTGCCTCGTACATATTCAGGGATCAGAATGGAGATTTTCATTTTCAGCTGAAATACAGGCCAGGTCTAGGGCGGAGCCAACAGCATTTATCTTTTTTGCTATGTGAAAATTGCACTAGAATGAATTAAATCCAACAAAACAGAAACCATGTATTTTTTTCAGTTTTAAGATGTTTAAAACAATCGGGGGATTACAATGTTACAACCATCACCATTGTTGTTGTGTTTTGATGATGAAGATGGACCATGTATTTAGCTACTAATCAACAATATATATGAAAATATATACATTAATAACCATTCATCATTAATTTGAAAATAGAATGCACAAACTGAACATGCTTAAAGAAAATACATGTCAGTCTGTGACAGTCTTCTCCAGCCATGACCACTTAAATTTATTCTTGATTCCTTTATCAATCTCGAAGACAAAAGCCTCGTCTTCTTTTCTTAGTATTTTCATATTTCCTTTTTCAAACACTCATTTCACCGTTTGAAAAGACCGGAAGGAGCGCTATGTTTGAGAAAGCCAATGCTCTGAACAAAAGCTCCGCTTATTGGTTATCAGCGAACCTATCGACCAATGGTAGGAGTCGATCTATTTGTTGTGTGTTATAGATCTAATGCGCTGCGCTTCTTTTTGCAGATCTTTCTCGCGATCTCTAACTGCTAACTTGGGGTGATGAAACAGTCACGTATCATACCTCACCCCCCCAAAATATTTTCTCATCGAATTTAGACGATTTACGGGAATGACCTTTGGGGTTCAAAAACAGCGGAAATCCGCGGATCCGCGGAAAATTCTGATCCCTGTATATTACCAGGCACACAGCTTTTAGCCATGGCTAAAAAGGTTTGCCAGGCAGCCACTTCTCATTGAACGTACACTTTCCAAAGTCCAAGTCCAAAGTAAACGTCCCTGTCCGAAGTTGCTATGTGTAAAAACACATGCTTCTGCTCTGAACGGCCCTACTGAAACCACACCACCGTTTTGATAGTTCAATCATTTTAGTTATGTTATGTTGCCACAGAAGCAAATCAGTGATTTCTTTTTAAAAAACATGATAAATGTTACTAAATCTTTTTAGCTCAAACAAAGCTTATTAATGTGTTCACATTTTTAAGACTTTCGAAAACTAGATTTAAGACATTTTAATGCCAATTAAGGCCTTTTTTTTTAGAATGATGAATTCAATGCCTTTTAAGCCTTTTCAAGGAACAGGAACCTTGTGCATTCTAGAAAAGTAGGAAGTCGGGTTTTCAAATCACCGACCAGGAGAAAAGATATGTGACATTGTGACTAGGTCCTTCCACTTCGAGTGTGAAACG
This sequence comes from Urocampus carinirostris, assembly GCF_059441175.1. NCBI lineage: Eukaryota > Metazoa > Chordata > Actinopteri > Syngnathiformes > Syngnathidae > Urocampus > Urocampus carinirostris. The sequence continues at coordinate 3,300,755 of NC_142358.1, read as the reverse complement.
TTTTGAGGTCGCATCTGGTACAACCCGAGTGGGATACTTCTGATTTCTCAATTTTCTGGGATACAGTATAAAAGCCAAACTTCCCTGCCAGTCCCCTCTCTCCTTCCTGATGTCACATCTCCCTTAAAGGGTCCAGGCGTGAACAGACAAAGGCTACAAAACTAACAAGACATTACAGTACTTTGTAACCAGCACTTACATCAAACACAACCAAACGCAGTTTTGCTCCCGCTGCGCTGTATTTTCTTAATACGCACGCTTTTATGCTCGTCTTTGTTGTTGTAATACAGCCTTAGCTCGGAGCACCCGTGCACTCCATGGATGCGTTAAATACAGAAATGGAACCAGCTACGGAGTCTCCACCTTTCAACACTGTGTGCCCTATGGTCATGAAAATATGGTAAATGTTGATGGTAAAAACCACAAAGTGTGAATCTAGGTCGGAGTTCTTTATAAATGGAGCACTTCCTGAGTTTCTTTGAAATCTAAAGCTTATTATATACAGTGGAACCTTGGTTTTCGAACGCCTCTCAGTTCGAACAAATCGGTTCTCGACCAAAAGTTTCGAGAAATTCTTGCTTCGCTTTTCCTTTAAAAAATCGGAGTTCGAACGCCGGTACGCTAGGGTGCGATGCTGAGCGGCGTACGGGTGTAGATTGCCCCCACCCCTCGTGAAGAACTGTTATGACGTGCGCGCGCCCTTTTTTTTTGCTTTCGCTTTAGATATCGGTGAACTGAGTGTTTTAGCCCCTAATTATGCCTCCTAAGAAGGTCTGTGCACGCAGGACAGGTGAAAAAAAAAACCAACAAGTTGTTCGTCCAACTATTGCCTTTAAGACTTAATAGCTAAATATGAAAGAGGTGTACGAATTTCCGATCTTGCTAGTGAATACAGCATGGCTAAATCTACTATCAGTACGATAGTAAAGAATAAGAAGGCTGTGAAATCGAGTGATGCGGCTAAGGGAGTTAGCGCTATAAGCAAGCAACTGCCGCAAGTTTTGGAAGAGGTTGAAAAACTTTTGATGATTTTTCTCTCCCCACCGTCCACCACAAAGGGTAAGAAATCCTATTCATAATCCTTTTTTTTAATTTTTACACGTTCATGTTAACGCGAACGTACGATTAGCCTGGGTTAGCTTCATGTTTACGTTCTTGCTTAACATTCAGGGTGTTGGAACGGATTACGAAACGATTTTACATTACTTTTAATGGGAAAAACGATTTTCCGTGATCGACCAAATCGGTTTTCGTACAGGGTTCTGGAACGGATTATGGTCGAGAACCGAGGTTCCACTGTATATATATATATATATATATATATATTTTATACCTGTCGCCTCTCTTTGAAGCGAGCAGCCTCCAGGTGCTGGTTGAAGCATCCAAGTACGTGATAAGCCGCCGCTCGCACATCAGAATTGTAGCTGCTTACAGCCACCAAGGTTAAGCCGAGTGCATGGGTGGAGACAAACTTGAAGCAATCCACCACGGACTCTGCCATGAGAGACGGCAACGTGAAAACGAGCGAATGGCAAAGCTGGTGTGAAATTCACCTACCCGGTCGAAGAATGGCACTGAAGAGAGGAAGGAGGAAGCAGGGGTCGTACAAATCGCTTTGGTTCTTCTCATCTTTCATGTGGAACAGCTTCACTTGATGATCCTGGAAATGTTGCAAAATGTTTGTTTTCAAACAGGGAAGCAAGAGTATCAATATTTTTCCCAAACTGCAATGTTATTAATTCCTTGTTTAACTCTTAGATGCAAAAAGGACCCCATGAGTTGTTATTCTTTCAAATCTTTAACAATGAAAAGTTGTAATATTGTCATTCTAGTTATTCCCATAAAACATGTTTAAGACATGATGCCATTAGTTCATTTTCCGAGCCACTTTCCATGCCGTGTGGCCCCTCCGGAATTATGCCGGCTTTTGAAAACGATCGAACAGCAGTCCGAGCAGAAAAGCCAGTCCACGCGTCCATAAGCCATTCACAAATTGTGGCATAATCCACCCGGCGCTTCCTCCCACTCTTTGTGAAACTGTGCACCTATTCAGGCATCCATCACCCCCACGCCGCACCTTGAACGGCCAGTGTTGTTCCGAGAATTGTTCCCCCCAGCAGGAGCGCGCACGGGTTCTCTTTATTCAAGTAGAATACAATTTATTAATGTCTTAAGTCTTGTTTGATGGAGACGAGAAATCTGAAACGTTCGTTTCCTGTTTTATCTGTTGATAACTTGACAGTTCATTTCAGCGTGATAAGCTTTATTGTAGAGCATATAACATTTTCAATCCCAGTTATATTGGGAAGAAAAGGCAAAGTAAAGATGCTACTTTCTCAAAAGTGCATTACCGTTTTATTACATTCCCAACAAATGAGAAACAGTAATTTTAATGACATTTTCGCAAAGTGATTTCTGTACAATGTGCATTACTGTTCTATTACATTCCCAACAAATGCGAGACAGAATGTTTTGGTGACCCCGACTCCCTACTGAGGATAAGGGGTGCAGATAATGGATGGATGGATAGATGGATGTTTTGGTGACATTTTCGCTATTAGATTCCTAAAAAGTGAGATTTAAGTGAGATACGAAGTAGTTTTATGGTTTGAGTGACATAGCGCAAGTGACGTGTACAAGCTCCAGCTAGGTGGGACAATTCTCGGCGGGGAGAAACTCTTCGCACGGAATCCCACACTGCTGTCCTCTGTCACGTCTGCCAAAAAGGCAGGCTTTGTGATTTGAATATAATCAAAGACTTTTGTGTATGGGCGTGAAAATATGGTACCATTTAAAGTGGAGCGTGTCCTTAATTAAAACAGTTTTGCAATTGAAGGTAAAGATTAATTTTTTTATTATAATTTGACAGTACACAAGTTATTATTTATTTGTTAAATGCTTGGGCTTGTCGACTAAGTTTGTTCTTGAGTATTTTCTAAAACAATAAATGAAGGTTTGAACATCGTGGGTTTAGACTATGGCGGAACGTCTTTGAAGCCGAACCACTGCGAAAAACGAGGGATTACAGTTTTATCAAAATAAGGAAATGGCAATCCCCTAATAAAACAGATTTGATTCCACTGTCTCCTCCAATATGTGCATCCACACACTCACTCATCTGCACCAACCCAAGTCACGTCACACCAAAGGTCAGATCAAATTACACGTTTCTGTGTATTAATTGTTGATGCCCGGCAACATAAATTGCAGCCTGGTCATCCTAGAGGGAGTATTAAGTAATGTTCAGCCCCTTCTCTAGGTTTCTTTATTTCCTCATACTAAGCCCTCATGTAAGTTTTAGATCATGGGGCAGCGTAATAATGGCCCTCTGATACTTCTTGTGATTAAGGGCTATACAAATAAACATGACTTGACATGTATATTTATTTAATCGTGTGCACATTTAGAACACATATGTAGAAGTTACTACATATTATTTTGTTATTTTCACGTTTTTATCTTGGATACTGGTGTTTTAATATGCATTAGCTTAGGTTTCTATTCATACGGCAATTTCAATCTGTAACACCCACCTTAGAACAGATTAATGTCTTATCCTGGGGTTTTAACTGAATTTCACACCAACCACCAAACCACACTTAAAGCGTTTATTTAAATAATCCTTTTAATGCATGAATTTTCAAGCAAACCTGAGCAATAATCCTGCGCGACTGCGGAAAGCGAGCAATGGTTCTGAGCATTTTGTCGGCGTTGAGCAAGGCCAAGATGTCGTCCGATTGGGTCTCCTTCCACAGAGACGCTCCTAAGCTTTTCCTGGCTTTGTGGTGCTCTAAAGCTGCTGGGCCCCAAATAATGGATCTGTGAAAGAACTAAGTGTGAGTCTGGACCAACAATCAGTGAGATCAGGTGAAATCAAAAAACACTAACTGAAATTTGAGAAGACTGACGCCGTTTTTTTCATATTCCTGAAGGAGCAGCAGAATTTTCTGATCTGTTTGAAGAAACAAAATATGATGGGTAACAAAAATAATCACATAATCAAAAAATGAAATGTTATTGTCATATTATATACAGTAAAATGTTTGGTAAATATTGATTTTAAAAAATGAACAAAAGAATACAAATATTAACCACGAATAAAGTAACATTTTAATTGAAAGAGAAGCTTTTTAACCTCAAAACTGATTAGAGCCAAGTCACAACAACTTATCCATACTGAAAACAAAAAAATAGTTAATGTAATATTTCCTCATGTGTAGTGTATTTTGTGGTTGGAGAAATGCTGATAAAGGAACAAAACCCAATTTCTTTTAATTTGTTCAATTTCATGTTTCCCCTAATGATAATAATAATGAGTTGTTTTGTCTTTATTCATTGATATTAATGTTTATGGTGCGTAAACTATACCAATTATTTTAAAAGTAGTGCCTGTTCGTGAGTGTCAATAACAAATATTGTATCATTGGAAGGTTTTAGTGCATTTACATTCTTTGTGGTTGTTTTTACATGGCTAATCAAAGTATTCAATATTGTATTTTTTTTTTTTTTTATGATATATCCCTTCCTTCCCGTCAGATAAAGTAGACCCCTGTGATATGGCAACTCTGCTTCACAATGTTTTCACTTTATGAGTTGAATTTTTGGGCCCCTATATATATATATATATATATATATATATAAAACTTTCCCCACGATACAAGATCAAAAAATTATTTTGTGTGACCAAAAATTTATAAAATCCAAAATTTGTGGTAATCGTGCAAATGACGACTTATATCTCTAAAGATCCTGTGCGATATTGGTCGACGCCATATGAAATGCTCGTCTGCTATTGGTTAGCGTTACAGCATCATGAAATTGCCAATAAGCTGAACTCTTTCCCACAATTCCTTTCTCTTTATTTGTTCAGTTCAAAATCTCGAAGACTTTCTAATATTAGTATTTTTGTACTCTTTTTATTAGCTTTAGAAGCAAAAACACGATAACTATGGAACAAGGCTTGAGATTATCCAGAAATATGAAGAGGTCACACTAACAGCTCCCCAAGCATTGATTTATATTTAAACAATTCGAATGAGAAGTGCCGGTGCCAGCCAATTTTTGCCGTTTTGACTCATTTGTGATGGCCTACAGAATATTTTGCTCTGTAGCTATATAGGCATAGGACACATCAAAATAAAGCTTCTAGCTCTTACCATTGTGTAGTAAACGATAGTTGAACATTGTTAAGATTCTTGAAAAATACTATTGAGAAAAATGTCTTTTTGTGAAATAAAGCATTTCAAGCAGAAATTTAGTTTGGTGCTTTTTTTTTAAATTTACATATATTTGTGATACCTCAAATGTTCAAACTGCTTTCTATAAACACAAGGGCACTCTGCTTGCAAAATAACATTTTATTGCAAGAACACTGAACTCATGCATGAACGATGCATGAACATTGCAAGAACTTTTCAGGCCCCAATGTTTCCGGTGACTGTATCACGTGATTTGGTCGTCATGGCAATCGCGGAAGTGCAAGAAACATCATCCACTCCATCCCGACAATTAATAAGGGCCTTCACCATCCTTTATAGAAATAATCTGTGTGTTGACAGAGATGGGCTTAAAGCAATTCCTGCCATCTGATGGAAATCATTCCCAAAGGCGCGATACTTAAAGATTAGCAGCGCCAAACCCTTTATAACATTTAAAAAAAAAATAAAAAATAAAAAAGATCTTTCAAGTTTTCAGGGACAATGCTTCTGAAAACGTATGTTTAAATTATGGCACTGAAGGAGGTAATGTAGATTGCGTATAAGTAGTACTTACCATATACTACATTGTTATTTTAATGGTTTATCTAGGGTTCTGTGCTTTCGGAAAGTATTAGCCAACTGCCATATCCTATTCCCCTGCAATACGGTAAATTCATTTGGTCATATTGTGGGGCTATACTGTGAGTCTATGTCCTTGTATACCCATGGCAAGTTTAATGTATGATTGAGTTGATTTAGACACACTTTTGTCTCATGTTCAGATAAAACCGTTACCGTTAGATATCCTTTGACATTACCTGTTTTACTGAGTGTGGCTCCATATGCACCCAGGAGTACTAAGAAATGGTTCGTGTTGCATACAGCTGGGCATTTCCTCACCAGACAAAGGAGGAGTGACACCAAGGCTTCTAGAGACAGAGACATTTCTTTTAGCAAGGTTTCATCAAGTTTGTATTTTTGATTTATGTACCTTTAGCCTGACTCTTGCTTGGGCTGTCATCGTCAGACTCCAACATGGTGGGCAGGAAAAAGGAGTGGCCCATAATCATCATATAGAGCGAAGTTAAAGGGATCAGAGTATTTGGAAAGCCTATTGGGTTGTACATCACTTCCAGAAGATTTAAAAAAGTGTTGAGAAAAGGCTCATCTCTGTAGCGGTACCTAGCAAACAGCACATAGTAATACATTACTCAACAGAAATGAATAAATAATACAGTAGACCACCCGGGGATACAGCATTAATCTATCCAGGCCTCCAAGGTGAGTGGCAGGTAGATGCAGATTGGGGAGAAGACGGCGATGGCGGATTAAGAATTAGACTGATTTAAAAATTTCTACTATATAAAAATGTCATGTCAAGGTTCTTGCTTTGTTAGTCAACTTTTTTATATTATTAATCCCGAATGTCGATTGGTTACGACCGTGCAAATTAGCGAGGTTAACAGTTTCTGTGCTTTTTTCGCATCTCTCTTCCATGGTTATCATGTTTTCTGCTCCTCCCTTTATCATCCCTGCAATTCAATACAAAAATACAGCACTGAATCACAGACTGGCTAAGTATTTACAAAACACACTAGATTCTGAAATGAATAGTGAAAAAAACATTTTGAATGTTGAGCTAATAGCATATTAGCATTTTCATGATGCAAACCAATAGCAGTCCAGCATTTTATATGACATCCACCAAAAGCAAAAAGGCATCTTGGAGACCTAACTCATTGTATGCACCAGCACATCAGTTTGAATTTCATAAGCATGCCTTATTGTTTGTTGTCTATGTCATAGAGTGGGAAAAAAATCCTGAAAAAGGGTCGAAAAAACCTTGTATTCCACACTGTAAAGTGAGAAAAAAAACGTTTATAAAAAAGAAAAATCAGCTGACTCACTTCAGTCCACTCTTTACAAAAGCATTCCAGTCTGTTGAAGCAATGTCCTCACTCTTCTGCAAAGAGATAGCAAACAAAACAGAAGCATAAATCGAAATATCAGTGACCTCATTTAATTCTCAATTGAAAACTAAGAAAAATATGTTAGTGACCCTACCACGAGTCTCTGCAGTATCTCCAAAACCTTTTGCTCTTGAGCAGAGCTAGCTGAAACCTGATCTTTAGCATGAGTGTAAGAGGCAATCAGACACTTGAGGGCTGATGTTGTCACACACTTTCTCCATTTGACTTCTTCATCCGGGGAGTCGGACAGCTTTTCTGTGATGATGGCTACCAGCTGCCAACTGATAGCGGGAAACCCCCCCCAAAAAAAACACAGTTAATCGTTTGATATGTTGACTCGGATGACTCGTGAATGCGCAGAAAAAACGACCTTTCAAAATTGTCCACTTTCTGCAGGGCATCAGGCAGGTTTTTCATAAAGCCCCTTATGTCATCCGAGTCAGCAGAGAGCTTGATGAGAGCCGCCAACAATTCGACCGCGGTGGTGGCTTCTGTCATGCCTCCAAGAGCAAACTGGATCAACTTAGGTAGGAGGTTCTCCTTCAGCGTATTTAAAACCTCTTGTTGAACTACAAAAGTGGATCAAGTTTCAGTATTACATGAACACTTGTTAAGAAATGCTACATGGTATGAGTGTGTTCAAATTGGATTGGTTCAATTAGACTTATAGCAGCAAATAATTGAAAAACATTCATAGATATTGGCCCATAGTAGTTAAAAGGGAGACTATAAATGTTGCATATTCAAGGACCATAATTGGATGGAATCTAAGCTTAACCAACGTCCCTACATTATACCTGACATTTTCTTTTAGTATCCAAGTTTCTTGTAGCACTCGAGTTCATCGTGTTTGATGGTTGATGCCGACGCTATTTGCTAACCAATGAGGACAAATGAAGGATGAGATAGTGTAACAAATTATCTTTGCCTCATTCTACAAAAGCCGGGCATAGGAATATCGGGCTTTGTTTCATCTTTTCTTTTGAATCTAGAAATAAAGTCTGGATGACAGACTTGCATAGGCAATGGATGTGCATGTGAGAACCTGTCATTGGGTACGTTGTCATGTAACCAATAATACGATTAGAAATAGAATGTTACCAGTATTACAATAATAATGTAATACAAATCCAAGTAAACCCGCAAAATACTCATATTAAGGTCTTAGTCCGAAAGCTAGTACAAAGAAAAGGCTGATCACCACTGGGTGCTCCCTAGATCGTTATTGGGTCCGTAAATCGACTGAGGCAGCGTCGGGAGAGAAAGCAGTAGCGAGGCTGCAAGTCCTGCTAACAACGCTCACAAGCTGTGTTATTTTTTGTAGATCTATATTCGTTATAGTATACGACTGTGACAAAGTATGTCGGTAATGACATCATTACGAGGAAAGTTTAACATTTTGGGCACTTTTAGGAAGGTGCAACGCTACTACGCGGATTTTCACCTTCATAGGTGGTTTTGGCCCCTGTTAACCATGAAAACTGAGGTATCTCTGTATTCTGATTTCAATGGTTGGGTTAGACCTCCAATTTCCCAATTACTTGAGCATGTATATGCATTTGTGTAATCAGATTGTTTGGGCACACGTGCAGTTTCCCTCTGTCTGGAAATGTTTATGCCACAAAGCACCTAGGGACAAAGTACAGAGAAGATACACGCAAACTCTGGCTTATTAGCTTAAAAGCCTGCTTGTGTTTTTCTCTGGGAGACTTTTAATTGAATTTTCAACATAAGTGCAGTCTGCTGGTCCCCGCCTGCAGCAGTATGAGATCGTCGATAATGGATCCCGGCACTATAAGTGCAGTTGATGCTTTGTGGACAGAACAGACAAAAAAAGCGCACATGCGACATGGGATAATGGAATCAACATGCAATAAACTGAGGCAGCAAAGTATGATGGGCGAAGTAACAAGAGATTAGAGTAGTACTTATTTTAATAATGATATTATTACCGTTTGTGCTTGGCCGGCTTGATTAGTGAGCTAGTATATAAAAGTTGTGTGAATTTGTCGCTACCGTAATACAAACCATCTTTTGGCACGGCCGGATCCTCTCTCTCTGCTGCAAGCAAGTACGCTCTGATCAGTGGTAGGAAGTCTCCCAACTTGTCGATCATCATCTTGACATTTTCCAACTGCAGACACCATCTCTCAAAGAAAAGGCGCTTGGTAGAGCAGTTGCTTACCAGCAGGTTTGCAATGGACAAAGAGTCCACCCCAGGACAATGGAGGCACTCCCGTAGAAGGTCAGTGTGGATGAATCGGGCGTTGATGGGATCTCGGGATAACATCTGCAGCAAAAAGGCCTTCAGACTTGGGCTGGAGTAGGACAGCAAGAGTGTGCCCAGTCCGCCCAGGTGAGCCTTCGAGAGGAGGATGCCGTCGTCACCTTCCTGGTTCTCAGTGAGAATCTGGAGCGTAGCCTGGCCGTAAACGCTCAACTCGCCTTGTGTAGCGAAGAGCTTCTCCTGTGGGAGGAGCAGCAACGCAGACACCAAATCTCTGACTTTGGAGGGGTCCATGTAGCAATGCAAAGACAGGAAAGCTTTGAGAGGTCTTGACTCCTCCTTGGGAATCTTGGATCTTATTTCCTTTAGCTCCTTGTGCACGGCCTTCTCAATAGCCTCTGCATAAGGTGTGAGAAGTTCAGCGTGACCCAGCTGGCATATAGTGGGAGCATTTTTCTTTAAAAGGTTGGTTATATCATCGCTCAGCTGAGCGCAAAGGCTTCGCAGTGTGGAGGGGTTCAAAGAGTGAAGTGGCAGGTTGCCTGCTTCCAGTGACAGGTACCATTGTTGCAAGCACGGATGCTTGAGGATAGAGCTAAATGTTGAGAGAAGCATCTGAAAAAAATAAGGTAAACGTGAACTACAATAACATCCAACCGCTAACTCTAAAGAAAAACTCTTTGTGGTTTAAGGAGATGTACGGAATTTGGAAGTTTTCAACTCACTGCCACCATCTCCTGGCCTATGTCATTATTGCAGCCTCAGTCAGCTCGTTTAAAATGCTAGTGCTAGTTTGTGTATTTCTTGGATGCGCTCAAAAAAACCCAAACTATTTTTCATCTTTTTCAGGGTTTGTGTTGGCGTTTGGACTACAGTAAATTCCGGACTATAAGCCGCTACTTTTTCCCCAAACTTTCAACCCTGCGGCTTATTCAGCGATGCAGCCAATTTATGAAATTTTTCTAATGGCTGCCAGCGGCGCTCGAGTACAAAAGGTAAGATTTAGACCGGTGGAATATATGCGCCGAGGAAGACTGCAACTTCTTGGCTTGACTAGCGGCGAGAAATCTTTCACTAAAACTGTCCACATGCGAAAGGCAACTTTTTCGCAAGTCTGCCAGTGGATCCTGACAGCGTGGGGCAGCATCACAAAATCCACCATCACCAACGGGTTCCGAAAAGCCGGTCTGCTGCGTGACGGAGAGGAGGGCACAGAATCAGGAGTGGATGGGAGCATGGGACGACGTCTATATGACAAAGTTTCTTTCCGACACTGAGGAAGACGACTTTGATGGCTTCAGTTCTAAGGAGGAAGATGAGGATGGTTTACCGTAATTTTTACAGGAACGGTATGTTTTTTTTAACAGACCCGTTTACTGTGTTGCGAGCGTGTTGCTAGCGTGTTGCTACCATTAACTGCACGGACGAAAGTTATATTATTTTTATTAAAGCTTTGAAAACTCTCTCAGTGTACCGTCTTTCTTTGTAAATATGTGTAACCATGTATAATATGTATTTGCAACTGTATATTTTTGTAATGTATTTATTTTGGACATTTATTCTGATATGTTTTGGACAGCGAATTAAAAAGAAGGGGCGTAACAAACGAGGGCTGACGGGAAGTGGGGACCGGTAAAGGTGAGTGTTTGTGGACACCACGGACAATAGTGGATATATATTTTTCCCACCCTTACCTTTGGAAATATACACTTTTTTCTTTGGATTACTTTCAACGGGACTCGGACTCTGCCGGTGTGCATCAAACCTTAAGTACTGGTATCATTTTCTGTTCATTTTGCCGGCTGTGATTTTTGGACTGTGTACTTTAATGAAGGATATTCAGTTACAATCGCGGGACTTAAAGTCGGGTCTGGGTTAATTTTGTGTTTGTGTTACATTTTTTTAATGTGGGCGCATGCGGCTTATATTCAGGTGCGGCTTGTGTAAGTACAAAATCGGTTTACCTCTTAAAATGTGGTGGGTGCGGCTTATAATCAGGTGCGCTCTATAGTCTGGAATTTACGGTATATTTGAAAAAGGCCTTTTCTTGCTTGCACTATTTTCATGTTTGACCAAAAAAAAAAACCAACAAAAAAAACGCAGGAACTAGCATGAAGTCTCTCTGTTGACCCCCAAAACCACCTTTTCACTTCCTAATGTTGTTCCACCCTGTATAGCTTTGCTAAAAATAAAACAAAAGCAGATAGGCGTGATTAAAAAATAAAGCATATGGGGAAATTTGAACTTAGTTGGACGTTGTCAACACATACTTGAGAAAATATTTAACTTTTTTAAGGACACCTCAAACTACGCACCCCACCTTTAGGTTAAAGCTAATCCGTCAGAAACGACCTAGAAATCAATATTAATCTAAAACTGGATACACGATAAATAAAGTGGATGTTGCCAGTAAATGTAAAGAAATTGGGAAGAAATTCCGTAGACCACTGGTATATGGTGATCCTGGCATATGACTTTCAACCCACTCTGACAACTCAACTACAAAACATTATGAATTGTGGCATTTATGCATATGTTGAGTTATGTCTCCAAGATGCCGGTCTGTTATTAGTCCACCTAATGTAAAATGCTGGTGTGTTATCAGATTGCATCAGGGCACATCACAAAAATGCTGATATGCTATTGGCTGAACTCCTTTCCACAATGCCTTTCTTTATTCTCATAAAGTTCGGAATCTCGTGTGCTTCCAAAATGTATTGTATTAAAATACTGTTTTTCCACAGTATTTATTTGCAATGGGTCTGAGGACTTACAGTAACACAAAAGGCAAAAGCAAATCATGTCAACATGATAACCATTGAAAAAAGCTTGCGATTATTAAGAAATGGAAAGCAGGTACACAAATCTCTACCCTTTCTGAGTTGCACAGCCATAACCAATCAACAACTAGGACTAGTGTTAAAAAATAAAGGGGCGATTAAAGCAAGGAAAAAATATAAGGGTATGACATTCCTTGCAAGTGGAAGTTTAAAAATGAGTCTAGTTTTAAATCCAGGACTGTATTTTAATTAATCATGGAGATCCTTCAAAATCTGAAAACTTTAACGTGTTAGTATTCCTCACTTGCTCTTTGTCAGCCTCCACATTAGGCAACTGGCTCATCTCGAGGAAGAGCTCCGTTCCATCGAGCTTAGTCGGTTCTGTGGGATGAGTGTCCGAGGACGTCTGACAACTTTTCAGCTTTGATACTAGATCTTGGAGTATTTGCATTAACGTCTTCAAGATGGCACAGCCACTGTATTTTGAAAACTAAGAAGAAAATGAAATACATAACTGAGCATTAACAATCATTTTTCCAGCCTTCTTACTGTGCCAAAGCGATCCACTGTCGATTTGATGTAGAGTAGTATTTGTTTGATGGACAGGGGAAGGTCAACCACTGCCATGGAGCCCATGGCGTGCTCCACTTGAGTTCGGAATGTGTCCTTGAGCATTGGACTCAGACCATCTAGGTATGCGGTTTTCATTAGAGCTGTGAAAGACAGTGATGTTTTGTTTGGATGATTTTCTGAGGATTCGAACTGGAAGAAAAAAAGAAAAACAATTGTAAACAGTCTAAAATTGACACTAAAAAACAAGAACGTAAATTTTACAATTTAGAATACGGAGTAAATCGAACTTTGCTTCTCCACGCCACAGGGCTTAAGGACATTTCCACATTTAAGTACGCATTAGAAAGAAGACACACCAATGGAGCGGAAAATTGTGCAAAATCTGGAAGCTGACTTCCATATTTTCTTGTGGACATGAAAGCTGCCGTCCCTGCCAGCAACAACAAAATGACAGAGAAATCAGGATACACGCAATGTGGCTGAAGAGAGACAATAGCTAGAAGTGGTCAAAACTGGTTTAATTGGCTTACTGTAACAGCTACCGGGAGAAGCGACTCATAAGGCCAGTAAATGATTGCAAGAGCAAAACAGAATTTGTCATAGTCTGAACCCCGAACTCAGCGATATGAGCGGCCAAAACTTTTTCCGGCCGCTCACGTCCCAGAACAGTGGAACAATGAGAAAAAAAGTTGAAGATGAAAAGTGCAACATGCCTGAATCCCACAACTTAGCGGCGTTTACTAGCATTGCAAGTTGTGAAAGGTAAATGACACTGAAGAACGAAGCAGGAGCAGTTAACAATAGCAATAGCTGCTAGCGGCGACCATAACCTGCAGCCTGGTGGCTCAGATGATGGCTAGAGAAGAACACAATGGTAAAAGAAAGATGCCTTTATCCCAGAACTCAGTGACATTCGCTAGCGTGATGTGTGTAAGGTGAGCGACATTGCAGAACAAAAGAATTATGAACAATAGTGCCTAAAGGCGAGCATTACCTGGCAGCCAGTTGGCTAATGAGTGTCTAGAAAATGTAACATTGGAAAAAAAAGCCCCATGAGACAATACGGGGGCTCAAAAATTATTTGTATGCATTTGTTTTGCTGACTATTTGAATCGCAATAGCATTTTATTAAAATTAAATTCACATTGAGGCTTGAAACCATTAAAAGGATCATTTGTAATGATTACCAAGAATTTGTGGTGAAACCTAAAAACTGTAACTTGGGTCTTTCCATGTCCTCCTCAAATATGGCTAGATGCAATGTGGCAAACTGACCAGGTTTACTCGGCAGGGCTTCGGTAGCCACTGAGAGTAATAGCGGTGAAGATGCACGGTAGAGTCATGCGCGGTGACAGGCGATTCTGAGGACGTCAAGTCTTTGTCGTACTGCAGAAGACCCATACAGAGTGGTAGTGGATCGCGCTGACTATGCAGGATGTGACACAAAACGGTGGACAGGTACTCGAACACAGCCACTACAGGAAGTAAACACACACAATCATTTTAAGTCTATAAGTATACTGTATTGACAAGTTAAAGCGCAATTTGAAGCTGAGGGTAAGGATGACAAACCTGAAAATAATTTGTGGTAGGAAGCGACAAAAATAATAAATATGACACATTGGAAATCATAAAACACAGCGTACGTATACATTTTCCATTGCCAACTTTAAGCTCTTTTTAAGCACTTTCAAGGCCAATTTTGCAAGTACTTTAAAAAGAAAAAAAATCAAAATCCAAAAGAACTTTTTTGTTCCCTTAGATAACTAAATCAAAGCCAATATCTTGTTGCTAGCACATACTTTGCAATGTTTTGAGCTTTTCCTATCTATGATCTTTTTGTGTCGGCACGGTAGAGTCATGCGCGGTGACAGGCGATTCTGAGGACGTCAAGTCTTTGTCGTACTGCAGAAGACCCATACAGAGTGGTAGTGGATCCCGCTGACTATTGGGGCGGCAGTAGCTCAGGAGGTAGAGCGATCGTTTTAGGATTAAGGGATCCCAGTTCGAATCCCGGCTTGTCCGTGTTACATGTCGAAGTGTCCGTGGGTAAGACATTGAACCCCCAATTACCCCCAATAAGCAGGTTAGCGCCTTACATGGCTGCACAGATCACGGCCGCTATTGGGAAATGTGAAGCACAATGTAAAGCGCTTTGGGAAGTCATTGACATGAAAAGCGCTATATAAATGCAGATCATTTTAGATCATTTCAATGGGCTTATAAACTGACATGAATTCTGCAGCTTTTCTTCAACAATGCACTTGCAGCTTGGATACGTTACACATTGCCGGTTACACGTGTTTACAAACACGGAAAACCCAAAGAAAGTACTGAGCACGAAAATGAGCCAAGTTTGGACTAATTTTCCTGATATTGGTTGCTCCGAAGCAAAGTGTATTCAATAGATCCATGTCCAAACTGGTTAAAATAAAATTGGAAATATTTTTTGGGGGTTTGCATTTTCATTATTTTTCTGAAGCACAGAAGAGTTAAAAATTATTTTATTGTTTTGCATTTTCAGGGATTTTGTGTTGTTGTTCGACTTTAAATCTGTTCAGTGGGTAAAAAGCTAACTTTGTTTGGTATTTTACACATTATTTGTTTTTAGGGATCCCTCCGCTACTAATGACTAAATAATTTGGTGTATAATGTTGTATTACTATTATTGATAATATACAGTGCATCCGGAAAGTATTCACAGTGCTTCACTTTTTCCACATTTTGTTATGTTACAACCTCATTCCAAATTGTATTAATTTAATCTCTTATCTCAAAATTCTACACAAAATATGAAATGAAATGAAATTATCTGCATTTATATAGCGCTTTTCAAGTCAATGACTTCCCAAAGCGCTTTACAGTGTGCTTCACATTTACCAATAGCGGCCGTGATCTGTGCTGCCATGTAAGGCGCTAACCTGCTTATTGGGGGTAATTGGGGGTTCAATGTCTTACCCACGGACACTTCGACATGTAACACGGACAAGCTGGGATTCGAACTGGGATCCCTTAATCCTAAGACGATCGCTCTACCTCCTGAGCTACTGCCGCCCCAAAATACTCCATTATGACACTGTGAAAACGTTTTTATTTTTTTTATTTTTTTTGAATTTATTAAAAATAGAAAACTAAGAAATCACATTTACATAAGTATTCACAGCCTTTGCCATGAAGCTCAAAATTGAGCTCATGTGCATCTTTTTTCCACTGATCATCCTTGAGATCTTTCTACAGCTTAATTGGGAGTCCACCTGCAGTAAATTCAGTTAATTGGACATGATTTGGAAAGGCACACACCTGTCTATATAAGTTCCCACAGTTGAGTGTGCATGTCAGAGCACAAACACCAAGCATGATGTCAAAAGAACTTTTTGTAGACCTGCGAGACAGGATTGTCTTGAGGCACAAATCTGGGGAAGGATACAGAAAAAATTCTGCTGCTTTGAAGGTCCCAATGAGCACAGTGGCCTCCATTATTCGTAAATGGAAGACATTTGGAACCACCAGGACTCTTCCTAGAGCTGGCCGGCCTTCTAAACTGAGCGATCGGGCAAGAAGGGCCATAGTCAGGGAGGTGACCAAGAACCCGATGGTCACTCTTTCAGAGCTCCAGCGTTCCTCTGTGGAGAGAGGAGAGCCTTCCAGAAGGACAACCATCTCTGCAGCAATCCACCAATCAGGCCTGTACGGTAGAGTGGCCAGACGAAAGCCACTCCTTAGTAAAAGGAACATGGAAGCCCGTCTGGAATTTGCCAAAAAGCACCTGAATGACTCTCAGACCACGAGAAACAAAATTCTCTGGTCTGATGAGACAAAGATTGAACTCTTTGGTGTGAATGCCAGGCGCCATGTTTGGAGGAAACCAGGCACCGCTCATCACCAGGCCAATACCATCCCTACAGTGAAGCATGGTGGTGGCAGCATCATGCTGTGGGGATGTTTTTCAGCAGCAGGAACTGGCAGACTAGTCAGGATAGAAGGAAAAATGAATGCAGCAATATATAGAGATATCCTGGATGAAAACCTGCTCCAGAGCGCTCTTGACCTCAGGCTCGGGCAAAGGTTAATTTTTCAGCAGGACAACGACCCAAAGCACACAGCCAAGATTTTAAAAGATTGGCTTCAGAAACACTCCGTGAATGTCCTGGAGTGGCCCAGTCCAGACTTGAATCCGATCGAACATCTCTGGAGAGATCTGAAAATGGCTGTGCACAAACGTCTCCCATCCAACCTGATTGAGCTTGAGACTTATTGCAAAGAAGAATGGGCAAAACTGCCTAAAGATAGGCGTGCTAAACTTGTGGGATTATATTCAAAAAGACTTGAGGCTCTATTTGTTGCCAAAGTTGGATCAACAAAGTATTAAGCAAAGGCTGTGAATACTTATGTAAATGTGATTTCTTAGTTTTCTATTTTTAATAAATTCAAAAAAAGTAAAAAAAAAACTTTTTCACATTGTCATAATGGAGTATTTTGTGTAGAATTTTGAGATAAGAGATTAAATTAATACAATTTGGAATGTGGAAAAAGTGAAGCGCTGTGAATACTTTCCGGATGCACTGTATGATTAAAAAGAAAATCTGAGGACCCATTTGGGAGCCAAAAGAGCTGCTCTTTTTAGTGAAACTGTGCCATAAAATCTGGTTTTCTAAATAGAGCTGTCCACTTAGGTGCGACCAGTAGGGTGCGGCGAAACTTTACATAACAAGGCTTTAATGAACAAGCCACCAGAGCAGGCGTTTCAGCACCATTTTAATGCACTTTTTAGGTTTTTCTCAATTTTTTGTGTAGTCTTTAAAGTCAGACTGCCATGAAACATGGCAATGGCAAAAATTTCAGCACAGATTAAAGCTCAAAACACTGTGGGGTTTGTAGTAAAGAGCCAAACGATACACAAGTTTACTCGCAAAAAATGAGTATCACTTGATTTCTGTGAGGCATTTTGGTTTTATTTTCAGACTCCACGACAAAAATTCCAATGGCCTATCTATTTATATATAGTGTAAGTTGATGCTTCTGCCAAGTCAGGTACGAGCACACCTGGTAAACACACAGGGACGCAGCAATGGAGCTCACTTTTAGAGCAAATAAGCACTCTACTTTGTTGATTAGGTGGGTGTCAAGAATGAAATCCTCCTTCATTTAATGTATTATTTAATATCATAATGATGTAATACCTGCTTCTTAATTGTAATCCGATTCCTCGCTAACAGCATCTATATAAGAGTTATTAATTTGTAATTAGTCATGTAAAAAATTCATTCGGACTGCTCCAATCAGCAACCAGGAAATATAAGACACCATGCCAGGCATGTCCAAAGTCCGACCCTGGGACATTTACAGCTAGCGATCAAATTTTTAGTGGCCCCGGCCTCTGTCATAGAATTAATAATATGTGGCCCGCCAGTAATCTTGACTGCAGAATGAAATACATTTGTTGAGGTTGTTTAGCTTTTAATTCTGTATATTATTGCAAGTTATATTGTTATTGCAATTTCGACGAAATGATTGGATGGTCCATGCCCCATTCTTTGTCTCCTGATTGTTGGTCTAGAACAGGGGTCGGCAACCTATGACATGCGTGCCAGCAGTGGCAGGCGAGGGGTTAAGCAGTGGCACTCGAGCGCATAGCAAAATGATAATGATTACCGTATTTTCCGCACTATAAGGCGCACCTAAAAGCCTTTATTTTTTTCAAAAGCTGACCATGCGCCTTATAATACAGTGTGCCTTATTTATGGATCAATTTTAAAATTGCAAAGTTTTCCATTTAACTTGCAGCCGCCGACTCGATTTTCCCCCGAACGCCAAGTAGTACACGGTGTATGCTGGGATTTATTTACCGGTGTTTCATTGGCTAACCAATGTGTCAATCATCATTTGAATCAATCACTATTGGCTAAACTTATTCAGAGGTCAAGGGGCGGATCCTTTTTATCATTTACAGGCTGGCATTGGCTTAAACGGCAACACAAAGCCTGCAATTGGCCAAAACAACGGTGTATGCTGTGATTTATTTACCGGCGTTTCATTGGCTAACCAATGTGTCAATCATCATTTGAATTGATCACTATTGGCTAAAGTTATTCGGAGGTCAAGGGGCGGATCCTTTTTATCATTTACAGGCTGGCATTGGCTTAAACGGCAACACAAAGCCTGCAATTGGCCAAAAAAGATGAATGTTTATGGCACGTGGCTGACGGCATAGAGAAAGCATTTTTTTCTATTCTGTATTTGAAATTATTTTATTCTCCTGGATTTACTACCCTCACGGATATAAGAGGACATTGGCTGCACATTATGATGAACACAACGACTTCGGTGAGCTACTTCGGGTTTTATATTGTCCCTGTATCTTGTTTCAGACTGAACTCGATGTTTCTGTGATAAGCGGTGCAGATAATGGATGGAATGGAGTGTCTATTTTTAAATTAAACTCAATTCAAGTGTTTATTGTCATATGCACAGTAAAGTTGCGAGCGAAAAAGAAAATAGAAACTCAGGAATGGTTGGCATTTCTTGAATCCCAAGACTTGAACCTTCCGAATGATGGAACGATGCATTTGAGTGACATCGTACGGACACCGCATCCGCACGTGTTCTCGACACGTATTTGCGTCTTTGCAAGCTTTGGGAATGTTAAGGGGGTAATAAGTTGGACTTAACTATCTGACTGTTTTGTCCACGTTCCCATTGTAGCGCCTTATAATCCGGTGCGTCTTATCTATGTCAAAAATTGGACCAAAAACTATTTTTTCGGGGTGCGCCCTATAACCCGGTGCGCCTTATAGTGCGGAAAATACGGTATATTTCAAAAATGCGCATTTTTACCTGAATTTAGACATTTTCAGTTATTCATTTTCGTGTTATTTAGAGGCTTTACTTTAGCGCCCCTCCTCCTCTGCTACGTGTGTCAGTTTGTGTTTGCCCGGCGCCTTGCAGAGGGGGGATCCGTGTTTTAACCCAGCCAACGAAACACAAGCGCGATAAATGAACCAATCATGATGGCTCCTCGAGCGAACACATATCGTTCTTTCCAGCCATCGTGGACAGACGAATGAGGTTTTGTGCAAAAAATTGACCGTGCTTTTTTGTGCATTATGCCTCGAGCGTTGTAACTCGCACAGCAAGTGTTAATCGTCCTTACGAGACGAAACATGAACATGAATTAAAGGTCTGACATGGTGGAGACATTAAAACGCGCAGTGTCCTGGTACGGAACACAAACACAGACCCAGACCTTTGTCACTGCTAAAAACACCACCACTAAAGCAAGCTATTACATAGCTCACTGCATAGCAAAGCACAGAAAACCATTTACTGATGGCGTGTGTGCGCGCGCATTCCTTCTGCTTTGCTGCTGTTATTTCTAGTTTTCTGCAACAAAATATCATTGATGAATGGTATGGTAGCTGTCCATAACACTTGTTTTTTGATGGTAGTTCATTGTTAATGAAGAATGGTTGATTCTGGTTAATTCTTGTGGCAAAAAGTTGAAGTCATCGATGGCGACAGCCCTTTCCACTTGTTATTCACATTCATTTTTTACTTGATAGATGAACAAGAATAGTGGAAGATAAATTGGTCAGTTACCAGTGTTTTTCAACCAGTGGGCCGGGGCACACTAGTGTGCCATGATACCTCGTGTAGTGTGCCGCTGGAATTTGCCGAAATTTAACTTTCCAACAAATCAGACCATTATTCAGTATTTTTGCAATCTTCAGATGATGAACTGTAATAGTCATCCATATCAGCAGGTGGCAGTAGATTTGTATGTACCTTTTATGTACTAATTATCTGCTCTTTAGGTAACACAGTACATTTAATAACTTAATTTGTTTTATCAAAACGGTTTAAGATTGCACTGTAAAAAATAAAAACAAAGCACATCATTTTTTCTTGTTTTAAGTATTATTTTCTTCTTTTTATATACTAATTATCTGCTTATGAGGTAGTACAGTGAAATATTTGACATAACTTCATTTTCAAACATTTTCGATGGACGGTGTGCCTCGGAACTTTTTTATAAATTAAAGTGTACCTTGGTTCAAAAAGGGTTGAAAAACACTGAGTTATATGATTAAAATGTATATTAATGTTGTAAATTTGGACTGGTGTAAAATGACAGCTCTGTTGGATATTAAAAAAATGTTGTGCGAGTCATTAATCTTGGTGTGGCACACTGATTTACAAGGAAATTTAAAACGTCACTCCAAAAAGGTTGCTGACTCCTGGTCTAGAACTTGCGTTTTTATTTGCTCCCCTATTTTTTCGGTGTTCGGGTAATGTAATTACAGTTGACTTTTACCGAACGTTTTTATTATTTATGGCAAAAAATATGTAATAATAATTATCGTCATAGTTTAGAGGCCAGAGCTAATTGTACGTTCAGAAAGAAGGTATTTTTTACCTTTGTCTGGAGTCAGGTTATTACGGGCCTCCAGAGCAGCAGGAACAGCAACACTGAAAGGAAAAGACTGAATGACGAGGTCCTCACTCATAGGTGTGCCAAACTCCTCAATTTTGCAGTTGGTGCCATCCATGATAATATCCAGCATGTCCAGGACGTCTAGTGGAAGAAAGTGTTAGAGTTGCGTTTAAAAATGATCAGGAAATACAAAGATGGCACACAAAGCTACCCTTGCTAAGTTGAATGGCAGTGAAAAATCAACGATCTAAACGATTATTAGGAATAGAGGCGAATAAAGTCTTCTAAGAGTATGACTGTCAACGCACAGGAAAGGTTTAAAAACTGTTTTGTTTTTAATCCCCAGCCTGTGTCTCCCCCTGTGCATCACCTGCAACTTCAATCAACCAGCTCAAATTAGCTGCTGGGCTAAGAAGGCTACCAGATAGACCAGCGCTTCGGAGCATGTTCCTGACCAATGGCAGATCCATCGTCCACAAAATTAGTGAATTGAAGCTGTACATCGCTACCAACAGCTTCGTCCGGAATTGCAGTATTTTTGTTATCACAGAGTCTTGGCTTCACCCGCCGATCCCCGACGCTGCAGTCCAACTAGCAGGACGCACGCTACACCGGCACGACCGAGACGGAGACACCAGTAAAAACAAGGCTAGAGGACTATGCGCTTAAGTGCATAACACGTGGTGCAACAACAGCAGAATCATTGACACACATTGTCACCCGATATAGAGTTTCTAGCAGTGTCTTGTAGACCCTTGATTCTACCGAGAGAGCAAACTGTGGTCATTGCGATTGCTGTTTACGTTCCACCGGATGCTAACGTTAGCATAGTGCTAAATCTCCTGCTCGCTGGTATTAATAAACAGCAGCTTGCCCTGCTTCAAAACCTCCACCATAATTCCCATTCCCAAGAAGTCAGCAGTGGAAAGCCTCCATGACTACAGGCCTGTCGCACTTACGCCTGTGGTCATGAAGTGCTTTGAGAGGTTGGTGTCCCAGCACATCAAGGACTCCATAGCACCCACACTGGACCCCCACCAGAGTGCCTACAGGGCAAACCGCACCACCAATGACGCCATAAACACCGCACTTCACACCGCGCTGAGCCACCTGGACCACCGGGGGAGCTACGTCAGAATGCTCTTTCTGGACTCCAGCTAAGCCTTCAATACCATTATCTCACCTTGGACTCTCTTCCTCCATCTGCTACTGGATAATGGACTTCCTTTCAAACCGCCCTCAGTCCGTGAAACTCTGCAATCACGTCTCTCCCACCCTAAAACTGAGCACCGACTCCCCCCAAGGATGCGTACCGAGCCCCCTGCTTTAAACCATCTACACCTCCGACTGCTCACCGACCCACCTCACAAACACAATTGTTAAGTTCGCCGACGATTCTACCATGGTCGGGCTCATCTCTGAAGGGGGCGAGGCGGCGTACTGGGAAGAGGTGGCGTCACTGACAACGTGGTGTTCGAAAAACAACCTCATGTTAAACACCACAAAAACAAAAGAACTCATACTAGACTTCAGGAGGAAAGGCAAGAACCCAGCACCACTCATTTTAAACGGACACTGTGTAGAGAGAGTCCACTCTTTCAAATTCCTGGGTGTGCACATCTCCAACAACCTCTTCTGGTCTGCAAACACCAGAGCGGTGGTAGGGAAGGCCCAGCAGCGACTCAATTTCCTGAGAGTGCTCAGGAAAAATAATCTGAAACAGCATCTGCTGGTGTCCATCTACAGAGCCGCAGTGGAGAGCATTCTGGCATATTGCAATATGGTGTGGTATGTTGGGTGCAAGGCAGCAGACGGGAAAACACTTCAGAGGGTCATCAACACACCCCAGAGAATCGTTGGTTGCTCTCTGCCCAGTCTGGAGGATATTGCCTGCTCTTGCTACCTCAGCAGAGCTGGAAACATCAACAATGACATTGCAAGACAGGCTCGACTTTTGAGGAAAACAAACAAGATACAAGGAACTTAGACTTCAAACTGTAGAGTATACATTAAGTTAAAAGGCACTCCAGAAGAAGCAAAAATACTTTCGGTCCGAGAAATGCAGAAGATGGACAGATTTGCCTGAAGTGATACAATGGCATCCTGGACTGACAATATGGACACCTTTATTACAGATCACAATAAAAAAAACAACATCATAATATATTAGGCCATGATCTACCGGAACTGAGCATTGTTGATCACACTGACTCTAATAATTCAAGATTAGATGACTTCCATCCTGACCACAAATTTCTATCAACTAGCTCAGACAATTGCAAATATTATGCTGGAAATTAATAGAATACTTTTGTTAAATCTGAAGGGAAATTCTGAATAATACACTTTAACAGTAGAAGCATGTACACAAATTTTGATGACATCACTGAATGCTTACGGCAATTAGAGAACCCGTTTAGTGTCATTGCAGTTTCTGAAACGTGGTTCAGTAAGGAAAGGGGTGTTAATTCTGAATTAAACGACTATAATTTGAACTATGTAAATAGAACAAACAAAATAGGAGGAGGAGTAGCAATATATGCGCACAAAAGATTTAAATCGAAAACAGTATAAAACATGTCATTTGTCATTGACGATTTACTTGAATGTATTACAATAGAAATTATAAATAAAAAAAGGAAAAATATTATAGTCAGTTGAGTATATAGATAACCGGGCTCAAATCTGGAAACCTTCACAAACTGGGCTGAAAAAACATATTCAACAATAGGCGCCAAAACACTATTCATTTGTTGGGATCTCAACATCGATCTAATGAATCCAAACAAACATAAAAACATTGATGACTATATTAATATAATGTACAGTATGAGTTTGTACCCAACTATATTAAGGCCTAGTAGATTCACTTCACATAGTGCAATACTCATTGACAATATATTTACAAATAATATGGAATTTACAAACGTCAGCGGATTACTGGTTTGTGATATGTCTGATCACCTACCAGTATTTACAGTGTATGATGAAAAGTTTACAAGACAAAAATCAACTAAGGATTATGTTTACAAACAAGTTAGAACTGAAGAGACTATTATATCACTCTATGATGACTTAGTTAAACAAAACTGGAATGTTATATATGGTACAGATGATGTGGATCATGCGTTTGACATATTTTTGGAAATATTCACCAACAAGTATAACAAAAATTGCCCAATGAGACAAACTAATATTAAGAATAAATCTGTAAACCATCCATGGATAACTAAGGGTTTATATAATGCTTGTAAGAAAAAAAACACCTTATATGGAAACTAAGAACTGAGGAAGCCGAATCCCAATATAAAACGTATAAAAACAAATTGACAGGAATATTAAGAGCAAGCAAGAAATTATACTATACCAATTTATTACATTATAAAAAAAGTAATATCAAAGGTATTTGGGATATATTAAATAGTATAATAAAAGGAAATAATGTAAGTAATAAATATCCAAATTATTTTATTGATAATAACAGTGAAAATTATAATTTAAATCAAGTTGTGAAGAAATTCAATGTTATGTTGTAAATGTTGGACCAGAACTCGCTGCAAATATCCCAGAGTGCAGTGGTAAACAATTTGAGTCACTGATAAAAATGAACTCCAAGACCATGTTTTTATCTGGGGTTACGGAATCAGAAATCTTAGTTAACAACTGTAAAAACAAAACGTCTATGGATTGTTTTGACATTGATATGGTACTAGTTAAGCAAATTATAAATAGCATTGTGAAACCATTGACCTACATCTGTAATCTATCATTTCTAACAGGTAAATTTCCAAATCAAATGAAAATAGCAAAAGTTATACCAACATACAAAAATGGAAACGAGCACATTTTTACAAACTATAGACCGGTATCTCTGCTTCCTCAGTTCTCTAAAATATTAGAGAGACTTTACAATAATAGACTAGAACAATTTGTAGATAAACATAAATTGATTAATGAAAGTCAATATGGTTTTAGAGCAAACAGATCAGCAACAATGGCAATTATTGATGCAGTAGAAGAAATCACCCATAGTATAGAAAAAAAAGAGATACGCAGTCGGGGTATTTATTGACTTTAAGAAAGCATTTGATACCATTAATCATAATATACTATTAAAAAAAATGGAAAAATATGGCATCAGGGGAGTGGCTTTGCAATGGATTCAAAGTTATTTGACGGGGAGGAAGCAATATGTAAAAATGGGAGAGTTGTCATCTGAATACTTGGACATCTGTTGTGGAGTAACACAGGGTTCTATCCTGGGACCAGTTATTTAATTTAGGTATTAACAATATTTTTAATGTTTCAAAACTATTGAAAATAGTAATATTTGCAGACGACACTAACATTTTCTATTCAAATGATAACTATATTGATTTGGTAACCTGTATTAATCGTGAACTAATTAACCTAAAAGTATGGATGGATATAAATAAATTATCTTTAAATTTAAATAAAACCAAAGTAATATTATTTGGTCATCGCAAGGCAAATCAAGATTTAGAAGTAAAAATGGATGGTGTCGCAATAGACATTGTATCAGAAATTAAGTTTTTAGGGGTCATAATAGACAATAAATTAAGTTGGAAAACACACATCAGACACATACAAACTAAGGTATCTAAAAGCATTTCAATAATTAATAAAGCCAAATGTCTTTTAAATTATAATGCATTGTATTTATTATATTGTTCTCTAGTTCTGCCATATTTAACATACTGTGCACAAGTCTGGGGCAATAATTACAAAAGTTCACTACAGCCCCTTTTTATCCTTCAAAAACGTGCAATAAGAACCATACACAGGGTAGGATATTGGGATCATACCAATAATTTATTCATGCAGTCCAAATTATTAAAATTGGACGATTGAATAAAATTTTTCACTTCACAACTGTTATTTAAGGTCAACAAAAACATAGTGCCAGAAAACATACAATTTTTCACTCGGAAAGAGGGAAATTATAACTTGAGGGGCTGTAGTAAATTCAAAATCCCAAAGGTGAGAACAACCAGGAAAAGTATGTGTGTGTCTGTGTGTGGAGTCAAACTTTGGAATAATTTACAAGATGAGATCAAACAATGTCCAACTATCCATGTGTTCAAATTTAAATACAAAAAAGCATTACTGGCAAAATACAGGGATGAAGAAAATGGAATATGAGGGAGATTGGAAATACTGCGTTAAAACTATGGTAAACTTGTTGTTATTGTTGCTATTATTATATCAGAACTGTTATTATAAATATTATGTTTATTTTTATTGCTGTTATTATCATTGTGCCGCAGTGACATTTGGTAACAAGGCGTATTATGACGTTGAGGGAAGGGTATTGCGAAGATTAGTGTAATAAAATCTGTGATTATTGTAATTGTTATAATTATTGATATCTGACCTATGTAATAAGTATATCCATGAGATTTTGTTATATTAGACATAAGAGGAAAGTAGAATTTGTAAAATGTATTTAATAGGGAAGATAAAGGGGTAGGAAAAATAAGCATCTGCTTCTGACTACCCCTTTTCGAACATGTTATGTGACATTATTTTGTTGTTGACTCATTGTTTTTGTCATGTTTTTAATTTAATGTTCGAAATAAAAGTTTTCATTCATTCATTCTTACCCCGGCCACCACCTCTTTGACTTGCTGCCCTCCGGCAGACACTACAGGTCACACAAAACAAAAACAAACAGACTCAGAGATAGTTACTACCCCAGAGCCATCACCACCCTAAACACTCACTGCACAAAAAACAAACTCTCCACAAATGCTCTATAAGTGCAGACTATTTACATTTTAGGGAGGAATACCTGCTAACACACTACCTCCATACTGCTAACACACTACCTCCGTACTGCAAACACACTACCTCATACTGCAAAAACACTACCCCATACAGATGTATAATTGTATTCACGCCTATGCTTACTTTGCACAATGTTGCCTATTTTGCACTACTGCATATTGCACCAATACGATCCCCTGTAAGTAAACACCCAATGTAAATATCTTCTGCCACTACATACCCACACTTTCTTGTGTAAATATTGTGTAAATTATCTTTTTTTTTTTTCATTTTAAATTGTTTTTTTTTATCCTTACAGTTAAATGTGAAACTGGAGTGCCACGTTTTCGTTGTCACAATATGTTCAACCCATTTTGTAACAATGATTTCTATCTATCTATCTACCATTGTCATATCCCTCAAGTGGGGTGACCGACAGCAAGTCATACACATACAATAACAAAGAAAATAAAAAGGGAAAAAAATACCACAAAACACACACAAACATTTTGGGACCATGGCCAACCCAAATGCCCAAACACCCTAGCAAGTTTAGTGCCTCAGCACCCAAGTTGGTCACGCTTTCGTCCCACCAGATGGAACGGGACACAAGAAAGAGGCCATGTTACTCGGGTCAGGGTGACAACACACTTTTGTTCAACAGCAGGGCCCGACTGCTTTTACTGGTTTACCCCTGCCCTGCCCATCCCTTACAACTCGGCCAAACATCCCACTATCCTTTAACAACACCTCTCCACTCATTCCCATCACGAACAATGTAACAATGATAATAAAGGTATATTCTATTCTATTCTAGTCACACCAATTTGAATGTGTTTACCTGAGGTACGAGGGTTTGGAGCACGTTAGCTAATAACAATAGGTTTCAATCCCTAAAATATAAAACTTCACCTTAGAATCCGAACCTCAGAATGGATTGTTGTCGTATCCCTGGGGTGTACTGTAAAGCAACAACAAAGCAAGCTAACAAATAGTTTAGCGTTATGATAGTCTCAAGATGCAGCTTGTAAATAATCCCCTCTGCTTTTTATCTTTATTCATAGGAATTTGACATGAGCTAATCATCCTAAAGCACAATAAGAATCTACATTTTGTTTTACCTCCTATAATAATGCTGTGTGAAAAAAATATAGGTAATAATTACTGTGTTTTTTGTTGGTCATTTTTAGCGGCAGCCTGTTGCTTTCCTGTACACACAAGCAACTTACCGTCAATTTGAGATACACAAACACTGGCCGCATCTCCATCCTGCCCACTCAGGTTGGACTGCTGGTATGCCGCCTCCTGCACCAGACTGGCAACCTTATCTGTGTATTTGTGTGGATTGCGCACAATCTGGAGGAAAACCTGAAAATAAAAAAATTGATTGTTTAGTACCAGTATTAAGATGATGAGTAGGTTACATAGATGCACTCTCACTCTCTCCAAGAACTGGATGACCGTCTCTTGTTGGCCCGGCTCTACCCGGTCCAGTTGGTCCAGCCAGAGCTCTAGTTCCGCCCAGGTGTACTCAAACACTCCACTGTCTTTTAATACCTGAACACATAAAGCAGTATTTTGTCATACAGACGCTGTCCTACTTACGAACGAGTTCCGGACGATCGTTGGTAAGTTGCTCCAGTGCTATATTTTATAAGTTTAACTTTTGTATAAGTATGTTTAAGGCATGTATAGGTAACCTGTATTGTTTTGTACTAAATAAACATTTCATAAAATAATATGCTCTATAAAGATAAATAAAGTTAAGTTTAACTTACTTTTGGAAGATGCGCTTCAAGACTTAGGTGACGGAAAAAAAAGCGATCAACCAATTCCTCAATCACATCAAGCTTTCTAATTCCACTTTCATTTCAAAAGAAATGGCTCGCCTCTTCTTTACACCAACCATATTGAATGGATGCACGAGAAACAATAAAAATGTCAAAGTTCTTAGCGCACTGGAGATAGTATAGACCAGGGGACAGCAACCTTTTCGGTGTGGAGTGCCACACTGAAGATAGAAGAAGACACTTCAAACAATAAATCACAAAAAGTGCGAAATACCACGGAGCTGCTGGAAAGGCTGCCGCTCGCGGCTGCGCCGTTTGATGTATGTTGACAGCATGTATGTTAAATAAAAGCAACAAGGCAGAAGGCTACTTGAAAATAAGTGCAACAAAAATAACAGCTGATTTGGTCTCAGATATAAATGGTTTTCCGTGCTTTGCTATTTATGCAGTGAGCAATCGGATAACTTGCTTCAGTGGTGGTGTTTTTAGCAGTGACAAAGGTTTTTAAGAATCTGTGTTTGTATGCCGTACCTCGACACAGCGCGTTTTAATGTCTACGCCTTGAATTCATGTTTTGTCTCGTAATGATGTTTAACACTTGATGTGCAAGGTACAACGCTCTTGAGGCAAAATGCACAGTCATCTTTTGCACAAGCCCCCAGTCGGCAGTCAAAGAACGAGATTATTTCGCTGAAGGAGCTGTCCTTTTTCATTCATTTATCTCGTGCCGGCGTTTCTGTGGCTGGGTCAAAACACTGATTTCTTCTCTTCTGCGAGTCGCCGTGCAGACACACACGCGCACACAGAGCAGAAGAGGGGGGGCGCTACTGTAAAGCCTCTAAACAACACGGAGCGGAACTGAAAATGTCTAAATTTCAGGTAAAAATGCACATTTTTTTCAAATAATCATAATTTTGCCGTGCGCTCGCATGCCACTGGTTAACCCGTCTTAGGTTGACGACCCCTGGTATTGAGAGTATAGAATGTTTACACACGAATTAGGAAGAGGATTTTTTTTTTTTTTTACTTCCGGGTCGATGCTGGGTATAGCGCCACACACGGGTAGCGGCGGAAGGAAGCACTACAGTAATGTTTTGTTCTTGGAAAAAGGTGCACAAAATACAAAATCTAACTTACAGCAATGTCCGGATATTTTTCGACATCCCGCAAAAAATGTTCGTAACTACCGCTTTATGCCAGTCGAATGGTTGTAAGTAGGGGAGCGTCTTTAATTATTTTTTTATCTCTGAAAATTAGGTATCATCCGAAAATACGTCATGAAAATTAGACAACCATGAAGATTTAAAAAAAAACACAATATACCAAAGACCCCTTCTGCTTAATTTTCATTACATGGTGTGAAATAAGATCTTTTTTGGACACTATACAGCATTTCTCCTACCATACGACCTCAACAACAAATTATTTTGCGTGCCCAAAAACCTATAAAATTCAAACCTTGCAGTGTATGAGTTTGGAAAATTTCAGTCTGCTTTCGGTGGATGTCACATAGAATGCTGGTCAACTAATGGTTCGCGTCAGAGCATTATGAAAATGCCGATATGCTATTGACTGAACTACCTCCAATAGTGCTTTTCTCTTCAGTCAGTTCAGAATCTTGTGTGCTTTGTAAAGACTTTGCGAGTCGGCAATACAACATGTATCTTTTTGTACTATATTTGCGATGGGTCCACGGATGGCACTAATGCTAAAAGATAGAGCAGAAACAAGATAATGATGGAAACAAAGCTCATAATTATTAAAAAAAAAACAAGAAGGCACAACAATCGCAAGGTTGCATGGCCGTAACCAATTAACCATGGGGACCATTACTAAGAATATTGACGATAAAGGCAGGGAATAATCTTCAGGGAATGGAAATCCCCGCAAGTTGAAGTTTTAAAATCCATTTCATTTGTAATCCAGCATTGCCATCTCTTAACCCCGCCTTTAGCATCTACCCGCTACCCCACAAAGCTTGTCACAACAAAATTAAATAAATTGTAATATTTCTTTTACATGTTTTAGTTATTTATAATGCTATTTAATCATATACACATGTATTAGACTTAAGTAGGACCTATTATATACTATTGTGGTTTTTCAAAGGTTTTAAATGGGATACCAGGGGTTATGAATGCAAACTAATTAAAGCCAGAGGTTTCTGTCTACCGCCATGCAATTTCATTTTGTGATCCCCACCTCAGAACAGATTCATGCCATATTCCGAGGGTCTACTGTATCCCCAAAAATTCCACTTACCGAAAAGCTTCTTAACTTTGTGCTCTACACGCAAGGGAAATTTGGGACAGATTTGTTCTTAAATCCATTTTTTAAAGTTACTATTTTTATATTCAAATATGGGACTACAAATACTGTAATACGCTACTTCTACTATTACTATTACATACACTTCTAATCAGAGCTAACTTTGCAGTCGCTCAAACAGTGACTGTAGCCTTCAACCAGGAGAAGATGTCATCAGGCAGTGTCCAACTGTCACTGGGCGTTTCGACCCTAAACCACGAGTTGGAGGGCCGGCAGTGATGACCAGTCACTAGCCATCTTCTCCTGGTCCCCAGCTAAACTCCTCTCTCCTACTCCAGAGCCAGCAAGAGGCTCTCTTTGCGGCTTCTCCCACCCTATGGGCAGCTGCCTTCCTCTCCCTTCCACTTATGCCCAGAGCTGTTAATGTGTCCCATACAGACTGTGCTGGGAAGCCCCTGCAACCGACCTCCACTGGGAATAGCCACGTAATACGCTACT
Source organism: Urocampus carinirostris (assembly GCF_059441175.1). NCBI lineage: Eukaryota > Metazoa > Chordata > Actinopteri > Syngnathiformes > Syngnathidae > Urocampus > Urocampus carinirostris. The sequence goes on along the minus strand of NC_142358.1, from coordinate 3,269,233 downwards.
AAAATATTGTGTTTTATTATCGAAATGTGACAAAAGTGTTCCGTCCCAGCCAGAGTACTTCCTTACTTTAAGAACAAGCTTTCGAATAGATGTCTTCAGATAACTGCAGTGGCTGCTGACAAATAGCTTGAGGAACAAACTGAGCACTGTCTTATCGTCCAATTCCTATGGAGAGGGAAACGAGGAATGATTAAATAAGATCAAGATGGGAAAGTACAAGGACCCTTGCATCTGAAGCGCCAAATTTGGTAGCTGTTGATACTGGAGCAATAAAAATAGATTTGGTCATCGAAAAATCACAATTTTGAAAACTCAAGCTTCTCGGTTTTCAGCATTTGTTTCTTTCTTCTTTTTTTTTTTTCAAGAAAAAAAGGTCTTTTAAAGTTCTGACCTGAAGACGAAACCATGAGAACCTGCTTGCGGGGAGTTCCAAAGCCAGCTGCAATATCTGTTGCTGCAAAATGGGGGCGACTTCTTCGTTCATGCCACCCTCTGACATAATACCTTAGGATCATAAAAATAATAAATTATTTTGACTAGAAACTACCAAAAACCTAAAATACCCTTAATTACCTTTGAGGAGCTTGCTGAAGTCAAATTTGCACTGGGTAACCAAGTGCGGCACAACTTTTTGATAGAGACAAATGACTTGCAGGATGAGGGCTTTGAGCAAGATGACTTCAGGCGTTCCACAAGCTGAAAATTAGTTTGTTTAATGATAAGAGATTAAGCAGACGATTTTTTTTTCACTGTCAAGGTTGACTCAAAAGAAGAAATTGTAAAAGCCTTGGTGTCCTTTCTTCTAAAAACAAAACACTGAACTAGGAATCTTTTATGTGTCAAAACTATGCAAATTATGTTTAATTCTGTGCATGTTCTGTGACATGACCGACATTTGTTTTGAGAAATGTAGCTGATTAACAGAGTCCTCACTTTTGCAAAAAGTTAGTTCTGAGTTAGTTTGCTTTAACAGCAACAACATTTGTGTCCATTTAGAAAAAATCTAGTATCTGTTCTCCAAGATGGGTGAAGTTAATTGGACTATTCTTCTTTTTAAGAATTTAAATTGGCCAATTGACTGTTCTCTCATTTGATGGCATAATCCCAATTTTATCTAGTTTTACTTCTTTTACTTATAAGTTAGTTCCGAATGTAGTGGTTAAACAAAATTCCTTTGTGAATTAGCAATAAGTATTAAACATGCACATGATTACAATTCCATTACGTTCGTCTGTGCTTGTCAATTAAAATATAATGAACCAATAAACAGTACAAAGATGTCACCTCAATTGTATTAGAGCCAAACTTCAGATTGAGGCCTGATTAGAAATGTTTTCATCCGTTCTCCTAATAAAAAATTAAAACTGATGTGGTGCTTTAGGGACAATCTCGATAGAAATATTAAACTTGTCTTCAGATTATTTAATCAATAATTGATACAAATAATTGACACCAATATGTGCTACACTCACAAACACAACAAAGATTTTTTGAAGTACTTTACATGTGTGATAATTAATTAGCTACTGATACATATGCTCTTAATTAAAAACATATTTTTGCATGACATGGTCTGAAAATATCTTCAAAAGTGTCTCAATCATCTTTGTCGGTTCCAAACCTGCTCCGTTGTCTGTCCTACTTTTTTCGCCTTGTGTTTGGTCCTTCTTGCTGAGCTTCTGCCAGTTTGAGATGACACTCAACATATCTGGTAAAATCTAAGAAAAAAATTGACAAATAGAAACATTTGCATTTGGAGATATGAAATTTGGGGTTTTTTTTGTTTGTATTTTAGGGATGTGCTTAATTTTGGGCACCTTTTTCTGCCGAAAATTATCTAGTGAGTCATACATTCAAGTCCATTTATCCCCAAAATAGATTGGCTGGCGCTAAGCTATTTACCAAGATTTTAATGAACTATTATTATAAGCAGTACTGAGTGCTTTGGTAGTTGAGTTTTATAGAGTGTATAAGAGAACAAACGTTAAGGTGAATGCAGACAAGAGTAAGGTAATAAGGTGTTCGAGAAGTGGTAAGGTAGGTGGATTCAAGATTTTGCTGAATAGTGTAAGTTGCAGGTGGTATATGATTTTAAGTATTTGGGTTTGTATGTGGCAGCAGGGGGTGGTTTGGAGGAGGATGTGAAGAAAAGGGTCGCTGAAGGGTGCATGGCAATGGGTGTGCTGAACCGATTGTTTAAATGTAGAGATCTGCGAATGGATGCCAAGCGAGAATTGTATGAAAATTTGTTGGTACCAACAGTGACGTATGGCTCAGAGCCGTGATGTTTAGGAGTGATTGAGTATAAAAGTTTCAATTTCTTTGAAAGGAAATGTTTGCGTAGTATGTGTGGAGTGACACAACTGGATAGGTTAATGAGAAGAACGTAAGGAGAAGAACTGGTCTGATGAGAGAGCTTGTTGAGAGGGTTGATGAAAATGCTCTGAGATGGTTTGGACATATGGAAAGAATCGATGAAGGCCGTTTGACTAAAAGAGTATGTAGTGCCAAAGTGGTGGGAGACCGAATAAGTGGAAACTTGTTCTTGATGTGAGGTCGGTAAATTCAATACATGCATGAGTTTGCTAGGGAAAGATGTGAATGGAGAAAGATAGTTAAGAATGACTGATATTGACACGTATTATGCAAAGAGGTAAAGCAGTGTATGCTGTCAGGCCTCTCTGCTAATGAAGGGTTAGCAAGGCACAGCAAATCATCCCTTGTGCTGTGGGCTTAAGGTTTGGTGTAAGGTTAGGAGGAGCATAGGGGAATGAATGTGATCTTGACTCTAGCCATCTTCAAAAAGGTGGATATAGCTTGGGGTATATTGATAGATAATTAGTATTTTACTTAGGCAAATAATTTTTGTTGCATTAATTTGGATTCAACATGGCGGCGTGCATGGATGCTGCGGCTAGTTGCTCTCCAGCTAATCTTCTATTTATTGCCGTTCTCTTGTCTTTTTTGCTTTCACTTTTGGACACATGTGTGGCCAAAAATACTTACAGTAGGGACGAATTTATTCGGTTGGGTGGGCGTCTAAATTTCGACTTTTCGGGCACTTTTTATACCACCTATGATATACCGAGCGAACTTCAAAGAGATCCGGCATCCTTGTGGACAGCTATTCCTCCTAATAAACGACGACAACGGCGCCGTAAAGACAGTAAACAGAAGCGTGGTTGCCGTGCAGGTAGATGTGTGAAGCGTGCGAAGTCTAAGGAGCAAGAAGGACGCGAGGATGTACCTAATTCCACCATTCATTCCTCGCCGGACAACCGAAGCTTTACACTCAGCGCTCACGAACGGCCCCAACGGCGGCATCTTTTGAAGATCTCTACAAAGACTACAAAGACTTCAGCTAAGTCAAATGATTCAGCAAAGCTAAAATTTGGTCTTTTAAATATTAGATCGCTTGCTCCTAAAGCTTTACTTGTTGATAACATTATTCGTGATTATAAACTTAACTGTATGGGTCTTTGTGAAACTTGGTTACGCCCGGATGAGTATTTAGCGCTAAATTATGCTTCACCCCCTCACTACGCGAGTAGCCATGTAGCACGCACATTGAAAAAGGGTGGCGGTGTCGCGCTCATTTCTGAAAAATCGCTCAAATTTAATCCTCGTACCTCTAATAATTACAAGGCGTTTGAGGATATTGTGATGCGGTCCTCTCTATTGTCAATTTATGTAATAACTATCTATCGCGCACCTGGGCCATACACAACTTTCTTAGACGAATTTGCTGAACTTTTGTCTGAACTAGTAACCTATGCAGACAAAATTATAATTATGGGGGACTTTAACATTCATATGAACTCCCCACTCAGTTCACTTACTATTGCATTTAGGTCTCTAATTGATGCATTTGGTTTTAATCAACTGGTTGATTTGCCAACCCATAAAAATGGAAACACGCTAGACTTGATTCTGACTCGAGGAGTTTTAACCTCAAACATTATGGTGTTACCGTGTACTACCGTTATCTCGGATCATTATTTAGTTACATTTGAGGTGCTAGCTAAATGTAGTGTTAAAAAAGCTGAAGGATTTAGCGGACGCAATATAAGCACTGGCACAGTTTCTGAGCTCTTTGAACTCCTTCCTGGAGCAGTTGCGTCCTTTCCTTTATACAATGGCTCGATTGACTCACTCATGAATGAGTTAAATACCACCCTGACTAGTGTCCTGGATTCAATAGCGCCCATAAAGCTAAAATCACGTCCTAAAAGACGCACGCCTTGGTTTACTGATGAAACTAGAACCCTTAAACAAGAATGCAGGAAATTGGAAAGAAAATGGTGCGCTACCAAGCTTGAGGTTTTCCATCAAACCTGGTGTGATAGCTTGTTAAAGTATAAAGCGGCCCTTGCCTCTGCAAAATCCGCCTACCTTTCGAAGGTGATTGCGTCTCAAAAGAACAATCCCAAAGCCCTTTTTGACACTGTAGCATCGCTTACAAGGCAACAGACTATCGCAGATAGTCCGACGCACTCTGCTCATGACTTAATGGTCTTCTTTACTAAGAATATTCAATGCATACAGGAAGAAATTGCTAAAGAAATTATTAATACCACACTTATAAAAGGGCTGAAATCTACAAATGCACGACAGGGTGGCTGTCCTGGGAAATTGTCCGGTTTTAGTGAACTGTCACTTGATGATCTCAAACAGGTGGTGAATGCGGCCAAACCGACGACTTGCCAGTTCGACCCGCTCCCAAGTTCACTTATTATAAGTCTTTTTGGCGTCCTTGGACCTTCAGTTCTAAATATTATAAACTTATCACTCTCCTCAGGTGTAGTTCCAGCAGCTTTTAAGTCCGCCGTTATTAAACCCACACTGAAACGACCCAACCTTGATCCAGAAATCTTAAATAATTATAGACCTGTGTCAAACCTACCTTTCCTCTCTAAAGTACTTGAAAAAGTAGTGGCACAGCGGCTGAATGATTACATATCCGAGAATACCCTTTTTGAATCCATGCAATCAGGATTCAGGGCTAACCACTCTACTGAGACAGCTCTGATCAAGGTAACAAATGATCTCCTACTGGCAATGGATTCTGGCGCTTCATCACTTTTGCTGCTGCTGGATCTTAGTGCTGCTTTTGACACAGTGCACCACAATTTCCTACAAGAACGGTTGGAAAAATGGATTGGTCTCTCAGGAACCGTCCTCTCGTGGTTCAGATCCTACCTCTCAGATAGGACGCACTGTGTTAAATATGGTGAAATGACATCTGAGCCCTTTAATGTTACCTGCGGTGTTCCACAGGGTTCAGTGCTTGGCCCCCTTCTTTTCAGCATTTACATGCTTCCATTAGGTGATATTATTCGCAAGTACAATATCAGCTTCCACTGCTACGCAGACAACACTCAACTATATCTTCCGTTGGAGGAATCTCCCACACTAAACTGTGGAAATTTGGAGGCCTGCCTCATTGAGATAAAAGAGTGGATGTCACTCAATTTCTTGCGTCTTAACTCTGAAAAGACCGAAATGTTAGTCATTGGTCCATCTAAATGCCGTGACTTATTCTCAAAAACTGCTGTGAACATTGACAAAGGTCACATCACACAGAGTGACTCAGTTAAAAATTTAGGTGTCATATTTGACCCTGATCTATCCTTTGAAATGCATGTAAAGACAATTACTAGAACCGCTTTCTTCCATCTTCGTAACATTGCTAAAATCCGTTCAATACTGTCTCAGTCGGATGCGGAAATTATAATTCATGCATTTGTTACCTCCCGTCTCGATTACTGTAATGCACTACTCTCTGGTCTCCCGAAGTCTAGAATCAAGTCTCTTCAAATGGTACAAAATGCCGCAGCGAGGCTTTTAACTAGGACAAAAAAGTACAATCATATAACACCGATTTTGGCTAACCTGCATTGGCTCCCAGTTAGCCTTAGATGTGATTTCAAGGTTCTCTTAGTATTATACAAAATCATACATGGACTTGCTCCCTCTTATATTTCAGATCTGATTTGCCCCTATGTCCCGGTCCAGCCTACGATCTGAGAGTGCCGGTCTTCTGGTGATCCCAAGAGCAAAGAAGTGTTCTGCTGGTTCGGGAGCGTTCTCCATCCGGGCACCGGTGCTGTGGAATGCTCTTCCCCCTGAGATCCGATCTGCAACCTCAGTGGAAATGTTTAAATCTAAACTTAAAACTCACTTCTACTCCATAGCATATGAATAACCTACTCTTCTCGTCGGCTGAAAAATAGTCTGTGTAATAATCTGTTAAGCCCTTTGAGACTCTTCGTGATTTAGGGCTATACAAATAAAAATGACTTGACTTGACTAGACAGCGGCTACTACTAGACTATCATGATCAATTCCCTCCTACTCCCATTTTCTTTTCACTTGAGTGAAGCAAATGAGAAATTGAATCGAAGACCAATGCTTGGAGATAGAAGAGTGCCTCAGCAAGAACAATTCATAGAAAGCCTTCTACAAAGTTATTGCCAGCTATCGGTGTGCGAGTGTGTGTGAATGGTTAAGTGTGAGGCGCTTTGGGAGGTCTTCATTGACTTGAAAAGCGCTATAACAATGCAGACCATTTACTATTCACTGTCCTGGCCCAAAAAGTACCATAAAATTTGGACTATAAGCTGCGACTTTTCCCCCCAAACTTTTTTCCTAACCCTGCGACTCATGCAATGGCGGCTAATTTACGCACGTCTTCTCACGGGCATCAGGGGCGCCTGAGCAGTTAAGATAAGCGTGAGACACAAGTAATATATGTGTCTAGGATGATGCAAGTTTATTGTATTTTCGCACTCTTTGCATGAATAAAACTAGCATAACAGACCCTTATCATGGAAAAGGTGTCAATTGAAAAAAGGGGGGCTAACATATTGAAAATAATTTAACACGTCTGTTTATTTGTAAACTGAAATAATGTGGTGAAAGGAATGGACTACAAGAAGCAATGTCCACAAAGCAAAAATTGTTAAAGGTGGATTCCTATTGATTTGTCGGCATTGTTGTGTGTTTTGGAGGAAATATTTTACACGGTTGGATTCTATGGATCGTCCTTGATGTAACAAAGCCCTTTTCTCGGCACTAAAAGAAGCTGAAGACGGCCAGGGCACATACTGGTGAGTTATCTCACTGATATATTTTTCGGGTATCTTGTTTCAGACTGATCTTGATATTTCTCCGATGAGTATATTTTTAAAGGGTCAAATCTTGAATCGTAAGAGTTTAAGCTTTCCAATGATATGTGAAACGCCGAATTTCAGTAAATGGTGACAACGTACATGTATTCTTTTAATCAAAAGTCAGGTGGCCCACCGGTGGAACGTTAAGGGGTTAAGGTATATAACTAAAACTCTTTGTGTGTACCGTCTTTAAAAATATATCATATTTCAATGTGGAAACATGCGGCTTATAGCCAGGTGGGGCTTATGTATGTAAAAAATGTTTTTTTTCTTTAAAAATTTACTGGGTTCGCTTATAATCAGGTGCGTGTCCAAATTTTACAGTATGTACCCAAAGTACGTACTTAGCAAAAAGCAGACCAGCGAGATTTTGCAGTGTAGAAGTTACAAGTGATATGTTTCACTATAACCAGCCACTTTATTCAAAGAAGAATGAAGTTTCTTGTGTCATTTGATTTTAGATACCTCCACAGTTTTACTTTTTTATGCACTTAAATGCCCTTTTTAATAAGAATTTAATACGTAAAACAAAAATAGCTTCAAGTTATACCCTTGTCAGTTATTTAGAGTTTTATAATGTACATTTCAGAGCAAAGTAAGAAGTTAATATATTTAAAAAACTTTTCTATAAATTATTTTCAGTTTTCAGCCAAGCGTGACAAATTTTCTGTCTTCAGCCCCAAATTTTCATCGTGCATCCTTAGTTCGTGTGTGTGTGTGTGTGTGTGTTTGTTAACCTTGCAAAGAATCTCTCTGTATTGCTGCAACAGCTCAGCAATCACGTCAGGTGCGTAGACATCAGAGCGGTGGTCCTGAAGAAACTCTATGTTCTTGTTGGCTTTCTTCAAGATGAAGCTCATCATGTGGAAAGTGGTGAATTGTACTGCTGTGTTAGCAAACTACCAGCAAAGAAGGCAAAAAATGATTGAGTGAATCTCAAAGTTTGATATGCAGGCCCCTTTAGTAGTACAGTATAGCCCCCGGGTTATGGCATCCCTGGTTTAAAACTTTTTCATATTGTAATTTAAGATGTGTTTTTTCCACCCCTTGTCATGGCATTTTCACCATACAACATTAACAAAATAAATGATTTTACGTGCCCAAAAATGTCTAAAATTGAAACTTTGCGATGCGTGTGCGTATGATGAGTTATGTCTCTAAAATTCCTGTCTGCTGATGGTCGCCAGCATATATAATGCAGCTCTATTAGTTTGTGTCAAGGCATCATGAAAATGCAGATATGCAATTGGCTGAACTACCTCCCACAATGCCTTTGTCTCTCGGTTTATTTCAGAATCGTGTGCGCGCATCATAAAGAATGTGCAAGTTCGTGCAATCCAACATGTAATGGATTAATTAGCTATGGGTGCCAGGACTTGCAGTGATGCCAAAGGGAGAAAAAAAACACGATAACCATGGAAACAAAGTTTGTGATTATTAACGTATACAAAGAGTGCACACACACACGTGCACACACACACACACACACACACAGATCAATCAACGATTGGGACAGTTATTAATATTCAAGCAGAAAAGTCTTCGAAGGGCATGACCATCTTCGCAAGTTGAAGATTTAAAATGTTTTTAATCAAAGGTCTTCTCCCCTGTTTTCTATCCACCCACGACCCCACTTTGCCAGCTTAAGTCACATCAGAACCAAATCAAATCTTCTTTTTCCTTTATATTTACTCATGTTATTCAATCATACAGACAAATATTTCACACAACTATACCATTTCATTATTTTAATGTTTTCTGGTTTAGAAGGCATTAGCTAATTATCATAAGTTTCTAGGCTCAAAAAAAAATAATTTCGTATTCAGGGTCTGCTCTTCGTATTTACTGTAGTGTGAGTGTAATGGCGAGCTTACAGAGAGGCCTTGCACGAAAAAGGCCTTGTTGCAAACTGGAGGCAGCGAAAGCACCATGATCATGGAGACCAGTTGAGGGAGGGGAACTTGCTCACGCGATTGGAAAATTACGTTAATTTCAGGCTGGGCCTCGTAGATCTGATGTGATAATAGACATAAGATTAGCTGACCAACCCCCCAAAAATCAGGTGCATTCTGACCTTCTTGAGTAGCTTAACATTGTCTTGCCAAGCCTTTTTGGGCCTGGGTGTATACGAGTACTGAGTCTCCTTGAAGTAGCGGGTGAGGACGTCAGGGCTGGCTGTGAGTGTGCGGACCACCAGCTCGGATACAAGCTCATCTTCGATGGCCTGCTTCAAACCCACCAGAAACTGTAGCAACACAATGTTGCCGGCTCTGTGGAGAAAACCCAGATGGCCATTAACAGGGAGTAAAGCGTTACACAGGGAACACATTACGGATTTGTCTTTCACAAGTACTGTAACAAGGCATAAGCAAACTTAGCGGCTGCATAGGGCCCCACGACCACGAGGGGACGCCAAAGAGCGGCTAACTTACCGTATTTTCACGACCATACGGCGGACATAAAAGTCTCAGATTTTCTTCCAAATTGAGCGGCGTGCCCTATTGTGAGGAGCGCCCTGTGTGTGATGTAAAGTGGCGGATGTGGACCAGCTTGGTGGCTGAAATCCGATGGTTTTGTGAGATCGTTCACATTTCCGACTAAATGCGACTTGTATGTGATCTCCTGTGACTTCCATGAATTATTCTCCCGCGTAAACCCGACAAGTGTCTCGCTTGTGCAGAAGAGGACACGTGAAGTCACACGTAATACCGCTATTGTTTGCAAAAGTACTCAAGGATGCCAACATTGTTCAGAGGTAGAAAATGTAGAAAGGGCTGGTGGAAGTAATGGAATTTTCAATTAAAAGAGAGCTGGACTTGGACTGTGGGCCTCAACGGAGGGTTATTTTACATTTTTTGAGTACAGGAATTTTCAACAGGATTTGAGAAGTAAAACGGTGACCAGGATGTGGTGAAAGGGGGCAGTAATGCACCAAAGAGATGTACAGTGGAACCTCGCTACTTCGCGGTTCGACGTTCGCGGATTCAGAGCTTTGCGGTCTGTAATGGTATTTTTTTTTTTAAAAAACAAAACATTTTTGAAGAGGTGTCGCTACTTCGCGGATTTTCACTTATCGCGGGTGGTGATAACCGAGGTCTTACTGTATACCAACTGCCGTTAAACCTAAGAAGAAGCGTATCTAGCAATTTGAAAGTTATTGTGCTACCGGAGGCTGAACAGACTTGTCCCCCCAAATATCCATTGAATCCAAAACCTCACTTTCCGTCCATTGAATACTTTACGTGTTTTCGTCCCCATGGTGTTGATTTTTTTCTCTACGCGGGAGAACATAAAAACCAAGCAGCCGCGAGAGAATTTAAGATTAATGAATCAATGGTTCACAAGTGAAGGAAGCTGAAAAACAAACTCTGACCAGTTTTTGTCCATGTGTCTTGGAATCAATGGTTAAATAAACCACCACCACACTCACAATATTTTTAAATATGCACACTTGAATGCTTGTCTGTGTTTTTGTAAGACGGTTGCAGCAAAGCACACCAGAGCCCTATCGTGCAGGACGCCCTGTATATGTGTTAAATACAGAAATGGAACCAGCTACAGAGACTGCGCCTTTTAACACAATGCGCCCTGGGGTCTTAAAAATAGAGTATATGGAATATATATATATATATATATATATATATATATATATATATATATATATATATCTTATATTTCTTACAATGATGTAATTAATGACTTTGGCTCCGGAAAAGCCAGGAAACAAAGGTTCTGATGAGTAGAGAGACAATTGAGGGACAACATATAAGAGTATAATAGTCAGATATTAGGATTGGGGTAATTAATTTAGATTTTTCTCCTCTCCATCTTTACCTGAAAAGCTTTTGCACATTTTACTTGGTTTTAGATGTTTGTTTGACTTTATATTCTGTTTGTAAACCTAATGCAGTGTTTCCCACCAATGAACGAGACTGTGGTGGCCGGTCACAGTCTTGTTTCCCGGCCCTGCTCCGCTCCTTGCCGAGAAAAAATATATAATACAGTGGTACCCCGGTCCTCAACTGCCTCAATGCTCAACCAAATCGGCGTTCGACCAACAAATGTGCACAAAAATTGTTTCGATGCTCAACATCGGAATTAGGTGCCCAACCGAAAACAGCAGAGTCAAAATAGCCGAAAATTGTCGGATCGAATGAGATTTTGCATTTAACAAGTGGCGCAGAAATGCACTCGGTAGCGCGAATTAGCCTAACTATAGCGTAATTTCTATCCAGACCGTCAATGAGTGAAGGGGTACGTCATTTTCAAAGTCATTTTTTTCCTAGTTTGTGCTTTTGCTTTGCTTTTGAACATGGGTCCCAAGAATAACAACGATAAAGGGAAGGATAAGAGGAAAACAGTAAGGCAAACTATTGGACTGAAAAAGGAAATAATCGCTAAGTATGAAAATGGTTCGAGTGTCTGATCTCGCCTAGCAATGTGGCATTGCAAAGTCGACAATTACGACTTTCATAAACAAAGAAGCGATAAAGAAAGCTGATGTGGCAATGGGAGTGACAGCAGTTACCAAGCAAAGGCCTCAGATGATCGAGGAAATGGAAAAGTTGCTACTAATCTTTATCAAGGACAAGGAGTTAGCAGGGTGTTGAAAGTAATACTTCCTTACTTCACTTTTAAAGCGAGCCGGGGTTGGTTTGAAAGATTCAAACATAGAACAGGTACCCATCAGGGTTACTAGGCATGGGTTAGGGTTGGGGTTTTTAATGTCCCTACTTCCAAGCAACAAAGACAAACAGCAAACCATTTCCTGCTGTTAGAAGAGTTGGGGAATTTGATCATTGTCGACTTCAGAAAAAACCAGCCCAACCATGCCCCACTTTTCATCAACACAAGGCTGTGGAGGTTGTCAGCAGCATCAAGTTCCTAGGGGTGCACATCACAAACAAACTCACCTGGTCCGTGAACACTGCATCACTGGTTAAGAGGGCACAGCAGCGCCTGTACTTCCTGCGGAGGATGAGGAGAGCCCGCCTGCCCCCACCCTCCCTCATCACATTCTACAGGGGCACCATAGAGAGTATCCTGACCAGCTGTATCTCTGTGTGGTGTGGAGGCTGCAGCACTACCGACTGGGGTAGTGTGAGGAGAGTGACGAGGACAGCAGAGAAAATCATCGGGACTTCTCTTCCCTCCATTCAGGACATTGGCCAGAAGCGCTGCCTATCCCAAGCTAAGAACATTATCAAGGACCCCTCTCACCCCCATCATGGACTGTTCACTCTGCTAGCCTCTGGGAAGAGGTACTGCAGTGTGCGGTGCAGGACCACCAGGTTCCACAATAGTCTTGTCCCCCTGGCCATTAGACTGTTAAATGGTCACTCAAACACATAGTAAATCTAAACTGCTGCTAATCTGTAAATCTGTGGGTTCTGTTTGACTTTTTGCACTACTGGCAGTTCTGTATAGCTAGCCACTCCTTGCACATCTGTTTCTCTGCACTATCGTACTTACAGTGTTATTGTTACAGTGTTATTGTTCTGTTTACCTGACTTGTTTACCTGATTGCCCATCTTGCACATCTGGTTGGCTACTCCTCTTGCACTATTTGCGCTACTGTAAAATACTATACATAGCCATAATTATTTAGTATATTATTAGCACTCAATACTACAACTCAATACAACATTTATTTATATCTGTACATTCAAGGAAACTGTGCGGGTCAGATGTATCGACATTTCGTTCTGTATACACGTGTACTAGAATGACAATAAAGTAGATCTGAATCTGAACCTGTATTTCTATCCTGTGCAACTTACAGGTTGCCAGACCTTACATCAGATGCCTGATAGGCCACTTGGAAACCAGGTTAAAAAATCTGGACATTAATGCAGTCTTCAGTGTTTTGAAAACCACAGGAAGGAAGCATCCACAATCTTCAGACCTTGGCAAGGAAGTTCCTTGATGTTGACGAGACTTTAGTGCTGCAGGAATGGCGTTCCTTCAAGGAAAACTTACATGGACAAGCATTCAAGGTGGGTGAATGATACTGAGGCTCCACCTCAACCAAGACATTGCAAGCATGAGTCATTCTTCTGCAGCAGAATCAAAATATGTGATAGCTTAAATCCCACATTAAATGTTATCATTCTGGTCAACTTGTTACTATTATAATCAAACCCTAAACTCCAATTTTAGATGATGATACAACCTGTGCAATATAAATAATGGAAATTAACATCTCTCTAAAACACATTTCCTAGGACAAGAACCAAGCTGAGGTGCTGTCTCTTCTGGCCAGTGAATGTGATGAATGGGGACAAATCTACCCATTGCTGAGCCACTTGGCAGGAGTTGCTCTGGTCATTCCAGTCTCCAGCATCAACTGCGAGAGGGACCTCTCCACAATGAACAGGGTATGGGCATGACTAGAGGTGCTGACAGGTGTGCCAAATAAGCATAGTATTTTTCGTGAGTGTATGGTGCACAATTGTCAAGTAGAGTACAAATGTGTAATCCAAAGGCACCTCCCACTTTGATTTCTTTTGTCTAATTGTAGACATCTTATAGGTCAAATCAAACCTCAGGAACAGACTGCAATCAGTACACCTTGCTACCTGGCTTAGAGTCTCCATAATTGGACCAAACCCTGAAGTGTTTAATTTTGGAAGAGCTATGGAAATTTTCTTTACAAAGCCAAGAAAGACTAAATGTTCAATGGCACGGTTCAAAGTGTGTCAGTAGTGATTGAATGAACAATGGACTGAATGAGTGTGTGAATGAATCAATGACTTTGTGTCATAGCTTTTTGACTTAAGATTAAATTTGAAATATTCCTGATATACCTTTGTGTGCTCTTAAGGATAATACCAACCTCCATCCATCCATCCATTGTCTTCCGCTTATCCGAGGTCGGGTCGCGGGGGCAGCAGCGTTAAAAGGGAAGCCCAGACGTCCCTATCCCCAGCCACCTCCTCCAGCTCATCCGACGGGACCCCGAGGCGTTCCCAAGCCAGCCGAGAGACATAGTCTCTCCAACGTGTCCTGGGCCGCCCCCGGGGCCTCTTGCCGGTGGGACATGCCCGGAACACCTCCCGAGGGAGGCGTCCAGGTGGCATCCTTATTAGATGCCCGAGCCACCTCAACTGGCTCCTCTCAGCGCGGAGGAGCAGTGGCTCTACACCGAGTCCCTCCCGGATGACTGAGCTTCTCACCTTATCTCTAAGGGAGAACCCAGCCACCCTGCGGAGGAAACTCATTTCAGCCACTTGTATCCGGGATCGAGTTCTTTCGGTCATGACCCAAAGTTCATGACCATAGGTGAGGGTAGGAACGTAGATCGACCGGTAGATCGAGAGCTTTGCCTTTCGACTCAGCTCCCTCTTCACCACGACAGACCGGTCAGGGTCCGAATGACGGCAGACGCTGCACCGACCCGTCTGTCGATCTCCCGTTAATACCAACCTGTTATGTTCATATACAGCAATTTATACGTATATTACATTCAATGGTCTCAAAATGCCCTAAAGGGCAACACCAGGCTCTAAAATGTACACACACAAACACACCCTACCCCGAGGGTCACAGACCATCCCACCACAGTCTCCTAAAATCAAATGGGAAACACTGCCTAATGTATTACCTTATTCCAGTTACCTTTGTACGTTTACATACTTATTTGAGTATTTTTTTTAATTTTTAAAATTTCGTTTTATTTTAAACTTTCTGGTTTTGTACATTAGTTGTTGCGATTTAATATAATTTCTGTTACCTTGTTTCGGGTACCTCTGAATATTTATATGAGAAGTCAAGTCATGTTTATTTTTATAACCCTTAATCACAAGGAGTCTCAAAAGGGCTGCACAGACCACAGATTATTGCAAACTACAGACTATTATTACACAATCACCTGATCTGAAAACTACATGAAGGCAAGAAAAAAAAAAACTTAAAAAACTCAACATGAGGAAAACAAAGCTGGATTTCGCCACCCGCTCAACTTGCTCTGAAGCCAAATGCAGGTCTTTGGCGCTTCCTATTTTTTTTCCAGAAATGTTTGATAATGGAAAATATGTGGTTTCTGTCGGACAGAATTGGTGGTGGCAAGTATCATGTAACGTAAAGTGGATCAGCTCCTTAATCCAAACAGTTGTGCGATAAAAAAGCAAGATTATTTTCAAAATTACAATTTGACAGAACAAAAGTTATTTGTGAAAAAATTTAAAAAATGTATACAGTACAGTACTTTTATTTGTTAAAATAACACTTTAGCCTGTAAATTGAGTTTGTTCTTGATGAATTAACTAATAATTAAATAATCAAAGGAATAGGGCTCTCCATTTTGTAGGTTTTGACAGTCGTGGGATGTTTTTGGAACACAAACCCCACGTAAAAAAGGGATTACTGGAAAAAAAAGAAATAAATCAGGGGGTCAGTTTTGAATGTGCACATTTGGATGTGTGTCACCAGTAGCTAATAGTAACCAGCACAGGGCAAAGGGGCGTGGCTTATACAGAAACAACAAAATCCCTGGGGCAAACATGAGCACAGAATTCACGTAAAACTGCTGAATTTTTGTATTTTCATTTGTATCATTCTTTTTGCGATACACCGTGCCTGGAGAAAAAAAGAAAATCTCTTAAACAGTAACCAAAAATGGAGAAGTAAATATTTGAGTGGCTTCTTGGTTTAATATCAGGCGATTGAGTAATTGTAATCCTGTGCATTTTTGTGATAAAGGGCTAAATAAATGTGACTTGACTTGAAGACAAAACGGATAAGGAGTGTCAAGGTTGTATTAGTTTGCAAGTTCTCAAGATTGCACAAGCCAAGAAATATGAAGTGTTCACTGCTTCCACTAGTTGGTGTACATGTTTTTTTTTTTTTTTTCATTATGTGTCTATTTCAAAGCAGTTCTATGAGGTCAGCTTTAATATGAGTATATACGGTAATTTGTATATAGTTACTTTCAGTGTAACGGGCTGCATTTGGGTGTCAGTAATCTGGGGGGTAATGTAGAAATTTAACCCTAATACTCACCTGGCTGCTGTGCCCAAGCTGCTATCGTAGAAGCTGATGCCGTATTTTCTGGAGCAACACACGTCTAGAAGGAAACTGTGAGCCATCTCCCGCACCACTTGTATTGCAGATTCTTCAGAGTCATTCTCCATCTTTTAACATAGAAGCATGATCTCATTACTTCTTTCTCTTCCCCCTTACACTTCTTTGACAAGGGCAAGGGAACAATTCATCAAACCAAACCCCCCAATTCCAACCCTTAATGCCGAGCGCCAAGCAGGGAGGCAATGAGTACCAAGGTTGTAAGTCTTAGGTATGACTCGGCCGAGGTTTGAACCAGCGACCTCTCAGTCTCGGAGCGGGCGCCCTACCATCTAGGCTACCGAGCTGGTATAAAAGACAATGTGAGGACTGTTGCTAAGAAGCAACACATACAACGTTATTTCACATAACTCACTTCTTTCTCTTCAGTGATGGCGTCTGCAATCCCGTGCCATTTGTACAGACAGGCAATGTTGCTCAAGACTGTGGCAGTGAAAAAACGCACCTTTTGTGTTTTGCTTATTGCTTTGTTTAATACAATCTGCAATTAGACAGAGAAAAAAAATAATCAATGGATGAATGTCAAGAAAAGTTCACAAGGTGGAATTTGGCACAAAAGCTAAGAAATGCTGCTTTGAAAATTGAACAATTAAACGTGTAAAGAAAATTCTACGCAACATTTCATTTCACATGCAAGTTAGAAGAGTAATACTTTTAAAATACTTATTACACAGGGGGTAAATTATACTGTATTTAGTACAATAAAAATCAGATATTTTATTTAAATATTTCTTATGGTAGTTAAGCATAATATTTTGTATTTTTGTTTTCATTTTTACTTGAATTCATAAATGTATTTACTATTTAGGCATTTCTTCTGTCAGGTTGCATTGAGAGAAAAATATTTGAGAAATTCATAATTTTGTTTTTTTAATTTAACAAATTACTTATTGGGCAGCAGGGAAGCGCAGAGGTAAGCGCGTGTGCGGCACAGTTCTGGGGTCATGGGATCAAACCTTACTGTGTGGAGTTTGCATGGTCTCCGCGTGCTTGCGTGGGTTTCCGCCGGGCACTCCGGGTTCCTCCCACATTCCAAAAACATGCATGTCAGGTTAATTGGCCACTCCAAATTGTCCTTAGGTGTGTATGAGCGAGTGAGTTGTCTATGTGTGCCCTGCGGCTGGCAACCAGTTCGGGGTGTCCCCTGCCCACTACCCAAAGATAGTTGGGATGGGTTCCAGCACCCCCGCGACCCTACTGAGGATAAGGGGTGTAGACAATGGATGGATGGATATATATATATATATATATATATACCGTAAATGCCGAACTATAGAGCGCACCCGATTATAAGCCGCACCCATGACATTTTAAGGGGAAAACCGATTTTGTCCATACACAAGCCGCACCTGTATATAAGCCGCACTGAGAATAAGCGGTGCAGATAATGAATGAATGAACTTACATATTTACAATGGTATGTGGAATTTTTATCAAAGTACAATATATATATTTATATTTTCTTACTCTGGTCTTAAGTGTGGACAAGATGAGATTGACAATAGACATCCTGTCCTCTTTTAGCCCCGTGCACAATATCTCAGGTAGAAGCTCTGCCAAAATATTGACACATTATTTTAAAATTCTTCATTGCTAATTTCTACTCCATGGTTACCTTTAATTTCAAGTATCTGTACAATTGTTTCGTTGTTGCCAGACACCAGAAAGGAGAGGGCGAATTTAATGTAGGCCATGCGGATGTCAGGTCTCCCCTGAAAAAAAAAGGAAAATATGTTGTGAGGTGGCACCGATCTTTTTTTTCCCCACACACTTTTCTAATTTCGGCCAGATGCAGCCAAACTCAATAAAGGCACAGGTAAACGTGCTGAAGTAAAATTGGAAAAATAAATGCAATAGACTCCCAAGATATGACATGAATTCATTCTGAGCTGGGCATTGCAAGTGAAATTGCAGTATAGCGGGGGAGAGAAAACCATGGTCATTAGCGCTGAAGCCCGAGTACCTTAGATGAAACACCAGCAAGATAATCATTTATAGCTTGCCACTCCTTGCACATTTGAATCTGAATTTATGAGCCTTCTTTCTACTGCTTGATAACGACAAGCTGTGTTTCCATGGTTATCATGTTTTTGCATGTCCCTCTAGCACCACTGCAAGCATTGTGACCGATAAGGAATACAGTATGAGGAAAAAAAAATACAGCACTGCATCACAGACTCATGTCAAGTTTTTACAAAGCACAATAGATTCTGAAGTGAAAGAAGAGAGAAATGCGTTATAGGAGGTAGCTCAGACAAACGCATTTTAGAATTTCCATGATGCCATGACGCAAACCAATAGCAGACCAGCAATATATACGACGTTGACCAAGAGCAGAAAGGCATCTTAGAGATGTTATTCATCATATGCATGAACACCACAAAATTTGAATTGTTTAGGTTTTTGGGCATGCAAAATTATTCTGTCATGACGGTCCAAGAAAACATTTTTTTTCACATTGTGAAGTGAAAACGTAAAGTGGGGATGCTATATCCTGGGGTCTACCGTACATTGCGGTCCAGCTTATTAAGTCATTAAATTTAGACAGCTTGAAACACTAACAATGAATTTTAATTTTAAGATGGCACCATATATTAAATAACTAAACCCATTAGCTTCAAAACCAAAGGTTTTAGATGGGTAAAAGAAAAAAAAAATCCCTATCAATCAAATTCAAATAAAGGAAGTAGTCATCTGAGAGTGGAGGAAAATGTGTCAAGTATACAAATAGTCCCTTTTGCCGAAGATGGACTTTTGCTCTTCTCACCTTGTTAACTTTCCTCCTCGCCAGGCCTGAGAGGAACTTATTCATGTAAATGTTACTCAAGATCTCTCGAGCAGATTCCGGACCTTGAGCTACCGATGCAGACAGGAGACTTAGGCACTGACACACTAATCTGTGAAAAAAGGAAACAATGGCATAATTGAAAAGAGGTTACAACCAGAGGACGTTTTCCACCAACAAACCTAATTCACACCACATCCGGAACAATTTTAGGGTGAATTTCTCTTTATGTTATCGGAAAAAAAATATACTCATAGATGCTAACGCCGTAGCGTATCTAGCAATTTGAAAGTAATTGTTATCATCTTGATGCTTTTGTTTCATGAAACGGTGTCATTTTTCCACCAGGACTATGGTGGTGCAGAAATTTACAGCGGATTATAATGAAAAGAATGAATTGTCAATGCTTGGGCAGGACTGTTCGAGCTTTCCAAAAGTGACTCTGAACCGGACTCTGAAAGTGAAGAAAAGTTAACCTTTTAATGGAGATTTAGCAACATAGCTCAGGTTAGAAATAGAGGACAAGGATTTTGACAGTTATGTTATGGATTACCGGTAAAAAAAATGTGAGTGTCAAACTGTTTTGTACCAGCTCTTTAAAAAAAAAAAAAAAAAGTTTTGATCCATGTTTTACTTTATAATCAATACTTAAATAAACCACAACAAAAGTCAGTTTTACTTCCGTTGTATTTCTAAATACGCACACTTGTATGCTTTTTTGTGTTGTTGAAACATGGCCGCAGACAGAGGCCTACCACACCCTATTGTCTAGGTGTTGAATACAGAAATAGAGACCGTTACAGAGACCGCTCCCTTTCACATGGTGCGCCCTTTGGTCGTGAAATTATTGTACTCTGAATGTTTCCAGCATACATAAGTAAGTTTTGAGGTTTTGCTTGTCCTCATGTAGGTTTAAACATCAACGGATGTGGTAATAATAGTCTTTAGTTTGCAGTAATCTGTGGTCTGTGCAGCCCTTGGAGACTCCCTGTGATAAAGGGCTACAAACAAACGTGTCTTGACTATTTGCATGCTTATTTATTGGAGTTCATCTTTTTTGACTTTTAGATTTCCCACTGATAATAATAATAATAATAATAATATGCCAACTCATGCAGTTGGCATGTTTCGCTAATGTCTTTATTTTGACATATAGCTGCATTTCAGAATGAATAAAGAGAATTTTCAGATTCAGGATTTTTCTTTTCAGATAAGCTCTTAAAGGAGGGCCATTTTCAGGTTGAAAACAAACAAAAAACTGCAAAGAAAAAAAAGAACTACCAACCAACCTGTGATTTTTTGAATGAAAGCATCCTTGAATCAGCTTCATAAGAGCAGAAACAATCTTTTTCACTATGGTGATGGCCACCATGCTGAAGTGGGATAGGTCGCTGGCTGTTCTCAGGAGAATTACCTCTAAGCTCTCGAAGATCAGTTCCATCTGCACAAAGAAAACCCAATCGATGTGTGTTTATCAAAATTTAATTAATATGCAGATACGCTGTTGGCTGAACTCCCTCCCGCAATGTCTTTCTCATATTCATTTCAAACTTTTGTGAGCTGGAAAAAAATTAGTGAGTCGGCGATACACTACTGTTTTTTGTACTGTATTCATTCTTTATGGGTCCAAAGCTTCCAAAGCTTGCAATGATGCTAAAATATAATCAAAACATGATATCCTTGGAAACAAAGCTTGAAATTATCAAGAAAGATGAAGAAGGTACACACGTTGTTATTTTCGCCAAGTGGCAAGGCTGTAACTAATTGCCGAACGACCGTTGTTGAAGCCTCAATGTTTAATATTTGAACACTAAATGGTTTAGTGTTGTCTGGTACGAGCGAGGGCCAGTGATAAACGGCACAGCATGGCGCCGACCTAAGTGGGACTTGCATGGTGAAAAAGAAATACAAATTTCTCGACCTATGATTTTTTTTTAAATAACCTTGGTATGACGGTTCATGTATTTTTGCCTAATATTTAAATACACTTTTAGGAGGCACTTAATATTCAACACTGTCCCTTTAAAAACGAAGTGAGGAAAGTAAGGATATTTCAAAGGATTAAACTATCCTGCCAAGTGAAACTTTATAAATCCAGTTTCATTTTCAATATGGCGTCTTATCACCTCTACGTCCAACAGATACTCCACTTCAACAGCTCAAGTCAGGTCACACAAAATCATTGTCTCTTCACATGTATTTTCTTTTTATGTTATTCAATAAAATGAACGGATATTTCGCATGAGTATAACCTATTGTATATAAAACCATTTTAAGATTGAATGCTATAATCTGGGTTACGGAACGCATTAGCCGGGTCCCATCCCCCGCTTCACGGCAAATTCACTCGCAAATTGCAACCAACGCCTGAACAGATTAATTACGCGAGGGTTTTCTGTGGAAAAACAAGTCACCTCTCTCTCGGGATGTTTCTCTCCTTCAAGTAATTTGAATATTTCTACACACTCCATGGAGATTTTGATGTAACCTTCGACCACATCATACAAATCTGAAGAGGGCAACTTCTTGGCGGCTGATACGAAAATCTCGAGTCCTGATGATCAAAGATATAGATACTTATATATACATATATGCTCTATATTATGAACAATTAATATAGTTACAAGGGTGAACTCAAACCTTTCATGGCAGTGGTGGGGTCCCTCAGCATGTTTTTAAAAATGGTCCCGTTGAACTCTGTTATCATTCCTTTCTTGGCGGGCGTGTTGTACTCCACCGCATACTCACTGATACGCTTTTTACTCATTTTTAAATATGTACAAAGCCAAAATAGGACAACATTAAAAGCCCCAGTCACATGTCAACACAAAACATACATCCACGTTTAGTGTAAGCAGTCCGACTAAATTGTCAACTGGAAAGAAACAATATCCAATCGGTGACTAGTTCCGCACGGTAGCGGATAAATCGTCGCCATGCCTCGCTGAGAGTAATAACAGAAAATTTTAAAAATATATATTTTAAATGTATTTTTGTACTATAACTAGAAAAGTGGGGTTGAACAACTGATGGGGGAATTTACAGAAAAAGATGAATGAATTTTAAACAATAATATGTTACGCTGCTGTACAAATCAAACAATAAATAAATCAATGAATAAATAAATAAATGTTTTTTTTTAATGGGATTGAATATTATAATAATAACAACAACAACAAAGTCAATCCCCGGTTTTGAGTAACCAGTACTGTGATGGAGAGATCATAAACAACTACAGTAAAGAAAGTATATCGTCACAAAAAGGAAAATTCAACATATATTACATATATTTTAAAGTGAATCACTTTTAATAGCAGCAGTAGTGGTAGAACATTTGAAGACACTAATTATTGAAAAAGATGAATCAATTGCTATAACCCTTTATGCTGTTCTCCTGAACCTCACAGCTGCATACCTGTCAACCTCCACGGCTCCATGCCCGTACAAACTCGTATTTTCCCGTACAAAATACAAAATCATCTTACACCATTTTTTTTTTTCGGAATGATGCATGATGGGAAATCCCCAGGCGGCAGACGCATGCGCACAGTAGCATCAAACCGCTCGCTTCGTTTGCAACGAAAAAAAACGATAACGAGATAGAGGCTTCCACGGCGAACGCGTTTGACTTGATTGATTTGCCGTTTTGTGGTAGTCGGTGTGTACCGGATTGTACCCATAATTGACAAATTTGCGTTTTTCCGTACAGATTTTCTTGTACGTCGTACACGTCCTAAAATACATAATAAACGTACTTTGTACAGCAAAAACATACAGGTTGACAGGTATGCAGCTGCTAATTAAATAAAATTAAAAATAAGTAAATAAATATATCAATGAATAGATAAATAAAAATCATATAGTCTCAAGTTTTGCCAGAAACAGCAACTCAGTATGACTACTACTGTAATAATAAATTCAGTGTAAGCATTCTCCAGCAAAATCTTATGTCTCTTTTCTGTTTATTTTCAAATTTGATTTTGTATGCATTAATTCTTCATGCTCGTTATAATAGCACTATTTTTAGAGGAGTGCATTTAAAAGAAAACAGCATACATCGTGGCCACTTATTAGCCACAGGCGGGCGCTCTAAAGCCACTCCTCCCAGTTTGGCACCATCTAGATAGATAGATAGATAGATAGATAGGTAGATGGATAGATAGATACTTTATTCATCCCCGTAGGGAAATTCACAGGGGGAAATGGAGAGCACCTGTTAGATCCTGACAACTTATTTTTGTCCCTCCTGCATAATCTAGTTTGACAAAAAATATTCATCAAGCAAGTGCGAGATTGATTATTGCATTATCTAAGGAATTGTCCACAATATGTGATTGCTTTAATGTCATTTATCAAAAAAAAACAAAAGGAATACCCATCTGAATATTCATCGCAGTAAAGAATGAGTTGTTTGCATTAGGTTATTTGTTCATGAATACGCTCGTAGGTATACATTTGCCATGTTTTTTCCTTGTACTTTTCCAGTAAAGGTGGGGATATCTTTTTAACCACTTTCACTTCAGTTCACGGGATTTATTTTCTTTTTCTTTTTTTTTTCTTACATGCATGTCATCGGCAGTGGCAATGAACAACATTGTTATTAAAATAGGTCCCTGAGTATGTTGTCACCACAACATTTTCCAGCTAAAATAAGTTTATATTTTAATCATCACATCATTTTAGTTGTTGTACATGCACATCATAATTATACACAAATTGAAGTGAAGTATTTACTTGATGTCTTCTTTCTTTTTAAAAAAAAACTTTTTATTTCTTACACACAATTTGGCAGAGGGTTGGGTCACCCATCATACAGCAACACGGACCACAAAATGTATAGAATTGACATTCCCATAAATAACAGAAAAAAACTACAAAAAATGTTGATAAAAGAAATAAAATAAAAGGTGAGGTGTTAAGACATTAAGTTAAAATTGTGTGATAAGCTTCCATCTTTTCTCGAATTTATCTAGTTTCAGTTGAAGTCTTGCAGTGATTTTTTTCCATAATGTACATTTGCTTTAATTTTTCTCTCCATTGTTTTATGTCAGGAGGTTGCGGTTTCAGGCAGGAAACTGTGATTATTTTGTTTGCTACCAGAATTACAACCCTTAGTACATATTTATATTGGCCAGTCAATAATTCTTCTGGCAACATTCCTAATACATACGTCTGTCACGAACCAGAATGGAATCTCGGACCCAATTGCGTTAGTTTTGAAGGAATCTTTATTGGATTGAGCTGACAGAGCTTGCTTTGGAAGCCGATGGTTGTCGGTCGCTAGCAGCGTTGGACGGAATGGCAACTCCGTGACAGGTAGGCATAACCGATACAGCTTAGCAGCCAGGTCGGTGGCCAGGGCAGGAGAGTAAATCGTAAACGTGGGGCAGAAACAGGTCGAAACAGGACACAGGCAGGAATCAAGCAGGAGAAGTCTTTGGTACTGGTAATCTGGCGAAACACACAGAGAGACACAAGTACGGTCTGACACCCCCCTCTGGGTGCTGACAGCTTAAGAGGGGAGTTCGAGGCAATCAGAGAGTGTGCTCCTGCGCGGCAAACGATTGCCCCAGGTGTCTTAAGTTTGGCAATCATGACACTATCCAATAATTCGTATATTTAAAAAAAGATTATCTCAATTTTTAAGGCATTTTTTAATTTTTTACTTGTTTCATTGTAAATGTTCCTTGCATGCGAAAAAGAAAAAGAAAAGGAGAGGAGTCTTTTCAGAATACATTGGCGATATGAATGTATGAATGAATATGTTTTAAGTACATGTTATATTTCTTTTTTATTCGTCTAATAATTCACCATTTTATCAAATTGGTTTTGTAACACCCACAATTCTACCAATTAGATATTCATATTCAAGATGGCTGCGCATGGATACATGCTTGCGGCTCGTAGCTCTCCAGCTAATCTTCTATTTATTGCCGTTCTCTTGTCTTTTTTGCTTTCACTTTTGGACACATGTGTGGCCAAAAACACTTACAGTAGGGACGAACTTATTCGGTTGGGTGAGCGTCTAAATTTCGACTTTTCGGGCACTTTTTATACCGCCTATGATATACCGAGCGAACTTCAAAGAGACCCGGCATCCTTGTGGACAGCTATTCCTCTTAATAAACGACGCCGACGGCGCCGTAAAGAAAGGAAACAGAAGCGTGGTTGCCGTGCAGGTAGATGTGTGAAGCGTGTGAAGTCCAAGCAGCAACATGGACGCGAGGATGGACGCGAGGATGTAACTAATTCCACCATTCATTCCTCGCCGGACAACCGACGCTTTAAACTCAGCGCTCACGAACGGCCACAACGCCGGGAGCTTTTGAAGATCTCGACAAAGACTACAAAGAGTTCAGCTAAGTCAAATGATTCAGCAAAGCTGAAATTTGGTCTGTTAAATATTAGATCGCTTGCTCCAAAAGCTTTACTTGTTGATAACATTATTCGTGATTATAAACTTAACTGTATGGGTCTTTGTGAAACGTGGTTGCGCCCGGATGAGTACTTAGCGCTAAATTATGCCTCTCCCCCAGACTACGAGAGTAGTCATTTAGCGCGCACGTTGAAAAGGGGTGGTGGTGTTGCGCTAATCTCTGAAAAATCGCTCAAATTTAATCCACGTACCTCTAATAATTACAAAACGTTTGAGGCTCTTGTGATGCGGTCCTCTCTATTGTCAATTGACGTAATAACTATCTATCGTGCACCTGGGCCATACACAACTTTCTTAGACGAATTTGCTGAACTTTTGTCTGAACTAGTAACCTATGCAGACAAAATTATAATTATGGGAGACTTTAACATTCATATGAACTCCCCACACAGTTCACTTACTATTGCGTTTAGTTCTCTAATTGATGCATTTGGTTTTAATCAATTGGTTGATTTGCCAACCCATAAAAATGGGAACACGCTAGACTTGATTCTGACTCGAGGAGTTTTAACCTCAAACATTATGGTGTTACCGTGTACTACCGTTATCTCTGATCATTATTTAGTGACATTTGAGGTGCTAACTAAATGTAGTGTTAAAAAAGCTGAGGGATTTAGCGGACGCAATATAAGCACTGGCACAGTTTCTGAGCTCTTTGAACTCCTTCCTGGAGCAGTTGCGTCCTTTCCTAAATACAATGGCTCGATTGACTCACTCATGAATGAGTTCAATACCACCCTGACTAGTGTGCTGGATTCAATAGCGCCCATAAAACTAAAATCACGTCCTAAAAGACGCACACCTTGGTTTACTGATGAAACTAGAACCCTTAAAAAAGAATGCAGGAAATGGGAGAGAAAATGGTGCGCTACCAAGCTTGAGGTTTTCCATAAAACCTGGTGTGACAGCTTGTTAAAGTATAAAGCGGCCCTTGCCTCTGCAAAATCGGCCTACCTTTCGAAGGTGATTGCATCTCAAAAGAACAACCCCAAAGCCCTTTTTGACACTGTAGCATCCCTTACAAGGCAACAGACTATCGCAGATAGTTCGACACACTCTGCTCAGGACTTAATGGTCTTCTTCACTAAGAAGATTCAATGCATACAGGAAGAAATTGCAAAAGATATTGTTAGTACCACACGTATTAAAGGACTGAAATTTACAGATGCACGACAGGGTGGCTGCCCTGGGAAAATGGCCGGTTTTAGTGAACTGTCACTTGATGATCTCAAACAAGTGGTGAATGCGGCCAAACCGACAACTTGCCAGTTCGACCCGCTCCCAGGTTCACTTATTAAAAGTCTTTTTAGCGTCCTTGGGCCTTCAGTTCTAAATATTATAAATACATCACTCTCCTCAGGTGTAGTTCCAGCAGCTTTTAAGTCCGCCGTTATTAAACCCACACTGAAACGACCCAACCTTGATCCAGAAATCTTAAGTAATTACAGACCTGTGTCAAACCTACCTTTCCTCTCTAAAGTACTCGAAAGAGTAGTGGCACAGCAGCTGAATGCTTTCATATCTGAGAATAACCTTTTTGAATCCATGCAATCAGGATTCAGGGCTAACCACTCTACTGAGACAGCTCTGATCAAGGTAACAAATGATCTCCTAATGTCAATGGATTCTGGCGCTTCATCACTCTTGCTGCTGCTGGATCTTAGTGCTGCTTTTGACACAGTGCGCCACAATATCCTACTAGAACGGTTGGAAAAATGGATTGGTCTCTCAGGAACCGTCCTCTCGTGGTTCAGATCCTACCTCTCAGATAGGACGCACTGTGTTAAATATGGTGAAACGACATCTGAGCCCTTTAATGTTACCTGCGGTGTTCCGCAGGGTTCAGTGCTCGGCCCCCTACTTTTCAACATTTACATGCTTCCATTAGGTGATATTATTCGCAAGTACAATATCAGCTTCCACTGCTACGCAGACGACACTCAACTATATCTTCCGTTGGAGGAATCTTCCACACTAAACTGTGGAAATTTGGAGGCCTGTCTCACTGAGATAAAAGAGTGGATGTCACTCAATTTCTTGCGTCTTAACTCTGAAAAGACCGAAATGTTAGTCATTGGTCCTTCTAAATGCCGTGACTTATTCTCAAAAACTGCTGTGAACATTGACAAATGTCACATCACACAGAGTGACTCAGTTAAAAATTTAGGTGTCATATTTGACCCTGATCTATCCTTTGAGATGCATGTAAAGCAAATTACTAGAACTGCCTTCTTCCATCTTCGCAACATTGCTAAAATCCGTTCAATACTGTCTCAGTCTGATGCGGAAACAATAATTCATGCATTTGTTACCTCCCGTCTCGATTACTATAATGCACTACTCTCCGGTCTCCCGAAGTCCAGAATCAAGTCTCTTCAGCTAGTACAAAATGCCGCAGCGAGGCTTTTAACTAGGACAAAAAAGTACGATCACATAACACCGATTTTGGCTAACATGCATTGGCTCCCAGTTAGCCAAAGATGTGACTTCAAAGTTCTCTTAGTATTGTACAAAATCATACATGGACTTGCTCCCTCTTATCTTTCAGATCTGATCTGCCACTATGTCCCGGTCCGGAGCCTACGATCTGAGAGTGCTGGTCTTCTGATGACCCCGAGAGCAAAGAAGTCTTCTGCTGGTTCGAGAGCGTTCTCCATCCGGGCACCGGTGCTGTGGAATGCTCTTCCCCCTGAGATCCGATCTGCAACCTCAGTGGAAATGTTTAAATCTAAACTTAAAACTCACTTCTACTCCATTGCATACGAATAACCTACTCCTCTTGTCGGTTGAAAATAGTTTGTGTAATATAGTGTAACAATCTGTGAAGCCCTTTGAGACTCTTCGTGATTTAGGGCTATACAAATAAAAATGACTTGACTTGACTTGACTTGACTAGATATAATTCTAATAAAATGTTTTGAAAAGGCAACAGCTTGGAAGTGTCAGAACCAGAACAGACAATAGACCCAAACGCGTAACGTTTCGCACAAAGCTTTGTTGAGGAATCAGGGAAGTCAGGCACAGGGAAACAAACGAAAGTGATCCGGTGCTCCCTGGGCAGGAAAAGCAGGAAGCCGTCGAGATATTGGTTGGACGATGGAAACAAGTCGAGCAGCCGGGAGGGGAAATCGAAGCGTAGTTGGAAAACAGAAACAAGTCGGGCAGCCGGGACGGGAGATCGGAGCGTGGTCAGAGTACGGAAACAAGTCTGGCATCCAAAGACAAAGCAGGTTCTGTCATGATTGCCAAAATGAACATGCAAACTCCACAAAGGAAGGTTCGATCTCATGACCTCAGAACTGTGCCGCACACGCGCTACCACTGCGCCGTGCTGCTTTTCCTATATATATATATATATATATATATATATATATATATATATATATATCTCATCTCATCTCATCTCATCATCCGTACCGCTTATCCTCATTAGGGTCGCGGGGGGGCTGGAGCCCATCCCAGCCATCTCCGGGCAGTGGGCAGGGTACACCCTGAACTGGTTGCCAGCCAATCGCAGGGCACACAGGGACAGACAACTCATTCGCTCATTCACACCTAGGGACAATTTGGACCGGCCAATTCACCTGAAATGCATGTTTTTGGAATGTAGGAGGAAACCGGAGTGCCCGGAGGAAACCCACGCAAGCACTGGGAGAACATACAAACTCCGCACAGGAAGTCTGGAGCTGGATTTGAACCCACGACAGGTTCCCATGACATGAACTGTGCCGCACAAGCGCTAACCACTGCGCCGCCGTGCTGCTATATATATATATATATATATATATATATATATATATATATATATATATATATATATATATATATATATATATATATATATATATATATATATATACAGGGTGTGCAGAATTATTAGGCAAGTTGTATTTTTGAGGATTAATTTTATTATTGAACAACAACCATGTTCTTTATGAACCCAAAAGTCTCATTAATATCAAAGCTGAATATTTTGGAAGCTGGAGTGGGGCTTTTTTAGTTTTAGCTATTTTAGGAGGATATCTGTGTGTGCAGGTGACTATTACTGTGCATAATTATTAGGCAACTTAACAAAAAACAAATGTATACCCATTTCAATTATTTATTTTCATCAGGGAAACCAATATAACAGCTCAACATTCACAAATATACATTTCTGACATTCAAAAACAAAACAAAAACAAATCAGTGACCAATATAGCCACCTTTCTTTGCAAGGACACTCAAAAGCCTGTCATCCATGGATTCTGTCAGTGCTTTGATCTGTTCACGATCAACATTGCGTGCAGCAGCAACCACAGCCTCCCAGACACTGTTCAGAGAGGTGTACTGTTTTCCCTCCTTGTAAATCTCACATTTGATGAGGGACCACAGGTTCTCTATGGGGTTCAGATCAGGTGAACAAGGAGGCCATGTCATTAGTTTTTCTTCTTTTAGACCCTTTCTTGCCAGCCACGCTGTGGAGTACTTGGATGCGTGTGATGGAGCGTTGTCCTGCATGAAAATCATGTTTTTCTTGAAGGATGCGGACTTCTTCCTGTACCACTGCTTGAAGAAGGTGTCTTCCAGAAACTGGCAGTAGGACTGGGAGTTGAGCTTGAGTCCATCCTCAACCCGAAAAGGCCCCACAAGCTCATCTTTGATGATACCAGCCCATACCAGTACCCCACCTCCACCTTGCTGGCGTCTGAGGCGGACTGGAGCTCTCTGCCCTTTACCGATCTAGCCACGGGCCCATCTATCTGGCCCATCAAGACTCACTCTCATTTCATCAGTCCATAAAACCTTAGAAAAATCCATCTTGAGATTTTTCTTGGCCCAGTCTTGACGTTTCAGCTTGTGTGTCTTGTTCAGTGGTGGTCGTTTTTCAGCCTTTCTTACCTTGGCCATGTCTCTGAGTATTGCACTCCTTGTGCTTTTGGGCACTCCAGTGATGTTGCAGCTCTGAAATATGGCAAAACTGGTGGCAAGTGGCATCTTGGCAGCTGTACGCTTGACTTTTCTCAGTTCACGGGCAGTTATTTTGCGCCTTGGTTTTTCTACACGCTTCTTGCGACCCTGTTGACTATTTTGAATGTAACGCTTGATTGTTCGATGATCACGCTTCAGAAGCTTGGCAATTTTAAGAGTGCTGCATCCCTCTGCAAGATATCTCACTATTTTTGACTTTTCAGAGCCTGTCAAGTCCCTCTTCTGACCCATTTTGCCAAAGGAAAGGAAGTTGCCTAATAATTATGCACACCTGATATAGGGTGTTGATGTCATTAGACCACACCCCTTCTCATTACAGAGATGCACATCACTTGATATGCTTAATTGGTAGTAGGCTTTCGAGCCTATACAGCTTGGAGTAAGACAACATGCATAAAGAGGATGATGTGGTCAAAATACTCATTTGCCTAATAATTCTGCACTCCCTGTATATATATATATATATATATATATATGTATATATACACCGTATTTTCCGCACTATAAGGCGCACCTAAAAGCCTTTGTTTTTTTTTTCAAAAGCTGACCATGCGCCTTATAATACAGTGCGCTTTATATATGGATCAATATTAAGACGCAAAGTCTTGCAACTAAGGCCTGTTAGGGTTAATATTTTCGTAATAGGTTAAACTGGAGTGATCAGTAAGAGAGGCAAATGTAGTTTTAGAATTTATTCACTGCAGTGGGCAGACGGATTCAAAAAGTCTCACCGTCTCACAAGTTTCCCGCGTTGCAACCGGGTTTTGTTCAAAAGCGTGCGCATGCGCAGAAAGTATCAATGACGTCACACATACGTCTACGGTTCAAAGTTCGCACATGCGCAGTAATAACCAACGACGTCATATATATCTTTCGGTTCAAAAATGGTACAAAACAGCAGAAAACGAGTTGTAATATAAGTCAAGCACATCAGGATTATTTGTAACATAGAAGACAGAGAAATACACAATTAACTAAATATGATTAGCTTTGACATTTCCCCCCTGTTGTGGATTTCGAAGGACATCAGTGATAATACCAGAGATTTTCAAGTTAACACATCATTAAGAAATACAACAGGTTAGTAGTTTCGTGGAGGGGCGAAAAACCTTCGTAAAGGAAAAAATTCCCCTCCTCCCACCTCATTTCCATGAGGTCGAGAGTGTTTCTTATGCTAGAAAACGTAGTAGAAGTAATGAGCGATGGTTAAAAACACAAAACAAAGAACGCTGCCTGTGCGTTGGTCTCCACAGGGCCTGAATGACTTGGTGAGCGGGACTCGATTAGCTTACCCGCTCAGATCTTCGCGTGTGCAATAGAGAGGTTTCCCTTTATTGGTAGGGATGAGTCCTTTTAGACAATGCTGTCTAAGTCCGTTTAAATTTGGTGTATGGGAACTGATACCAATATAACAAAGCAGTCCGCAAAGTCCAAAATTTTCAACATAACGATGGAAGAAATTGAATCTAATCTTGTTTCTTCCCTCAGTTGTTAGGATTCTTATTTTGGTACTTTTACGACCACCATTTCTCTAGATATCATTGTAAAATCTAATGCCTATTCTTTCGGAAGAATAGATTAGGGCACTATTGGCAGCTTTTGATGCTGTTTTTCATGAGCATGGGCACCGTAAGGATCCCCACACCTCCTGGCGTGATGATGATGTGTTGCTTGTAGATGAGGTGACACCATCCAGTTGTCCACATTGGATTGCTCCTCTTTTTGGATCTGGCAAGTTAGCTTCTTCCCTGAGATGACAACAGCCTCCTGCGTCGAGGCGGACGTGTGTAGGAGACACAGTTGATGGCGCGAGTGCTAGCACACTCCCCAGAGTCCTGACCGCTGTCCTTGGAAAGAAGTTAGGTTTGACGCTCCCTGTGGGCTGACAGAACTCCATCATCTGTTCAGCAGGGGTCACCTTCTGTATGGATGAGAAGCATAAATCAATACCATAGAACTGGATATTCAGGGAAAGCTGTAGTTGGGGAAAAAAGGATAGTCAGGACTTAATTATTATTTTTTTTTTTATTAAATAGATTGTGCTATGCTATTTCTTCCCCCCTATTGAGACTTCATGGCTCAAAACAAAAAAAAAATCATTTATAGATTTGTATATTTTCTCAAGTTGTCTTTATATTATTATAAGTGAAAATCAAAATCCCCACTATAAGATGCCCTATCCATTTTGAGCATTTTATCCCAAAATTCTAACTAGAAGATAAACAATTTATTTTTTAAATTGTCAGTTCTAAATTTCAAATTTTGCTTTTTCACTAAATCTAGTCACTGAATCAGTTTAACCATTATCCTTGTCAGAATCATTTACCCTGATTTGAGTGTTTTCTCTTTTGTAGATTGACCACATTCGAGAAAAAAATTGTATGCACTTTTTATTTGCATTTTCTTTTGATTTTCAATGTGTTATCTTGCTGTTGGCCATTCCCCTCGAGGCAGATGACCAGGATAGATTGTTAAATTGTCAATTTAACCCAAGAAAAGACGTTTTTATTGTTATGATTCACCCTTTGTTTTGCCTTTGTAAAAATCATAACCTATATATTATCTTTTCAGTAAGTAAATTTCAGATAAAATAACAGTATTTTGCAAAGAAAGCAGGTAATTCACGCTCAAAGTGAATGATTTTGCCAAAAATGAAAAATACCATCCCAAAATGTTCTCAATGTGGGCGATTTTCTAATGGTGAATGGTTATTTTCATTGATTTTTGTTAATCAATTTGATAAACATTGTAAATTTTGTTATATTACAACATTTCTTCTGTGTAAAATTTTTCTATCCGTCCAAATTTCGCAATTTGAATCTCAAAAAACAGTTATATGGAGAGCTTATTCAGAAGACAATTTTTCATCAATTGCGGAAAAAACTAGGTTTTAACTTATTTTTTACTGAATGTCTCAATTTCCCCCCTGAGTTAAAACCCAAGTTCACAATCTATGAATAGGAGTGAAATCAGACACATTTATAAATTTGCAAGATGAATTTATCAATCTTCCTCAAATACATCTACACTTTGTATTAACAAGACTCTATATAACTTCAAGCAGACGCATTCTTGAATGCTGTTGTCTTTCAGTCTTTTGATTTGCTTATTCCACATTTCATTCACCATTTGAATGTTGCTTTTGGCCCATCAAAAATAGTTTTTCAAAAATGTGTCCATGTCAAACACAAAATGACTTTATTGACTTTTTTGTCAATTTCACTGGTAACGACTGCTGTCTGAAAAGCAGTTGGGATGTGCCCCATCACTCCCTTGATGTCGTTGTTGATGAGCGTAGCTGGGATGTCCTCCATCTCACTCCCTTGGCCTCGCTGTTGATAAGCGGCGCAGATAATGGATGACTGATGTCTTTGGCTCTTTCAGCAAATGATTTTTGTCCATGATTTCTTTTTGACAGGGTGGTATGTCCTTTGAAGAGTAAATGGACTTTCAAAAAGAAAGGAGAGTCTTTTTGTGGAATTCACTGGCACTTAAGAGTCTCGTTAATTCCATTGTGCTTACGTAGTGGGATTTTTTAGTAAATTGGCCGGATTATTCAATGTCTTAATTTTTTCTCTAAATTTAAGTACTAGTAGACATTATCTTAGTTTAATCAATTTCTATTCATTTATTTCCCATGCAATTATTCTTAAATTAGCCCGATATGTCTCAAAATCAACTAATCCGTTATTTCCGATGGCCCTCTTCAAGATTGATCAGTTTCTCATTGTCTTCTAAAAATGCTCTTCCATAGAAACCGTTTCCTTTTAACTTAACCAAAAGTCAGTATTTGTTACACATTTGTTTATCATTTGTCAATCGTAACACTCAATCTAAAAAAATTCAGTGTGTAATCAATTGTCCTCCCAATTTCCTTTGGGCTAAATTTGTCAAAATTCCAAACCCTCACACTAAACATCAAAAATCTCAAAAGATCCCAAAAAAAAATTCTCAAAAAATGCCAAATCAAACTTAATGTCATAACTTTAAAATTGTATTTTGTTCTCTCTGTAATCATAATCAATATTTTGTTATTGATTCAATATAGAATACATACTTGTCACTTATGAATTATCTTGTTGAGTGTATCTATTTTGTTTATTCATTATCTTTTATTTTGCGCAACAATCTTTGTTTCTACGCACTAGTCTTCGTTCTAAGCATCCTTTCGAGATCCCTTGTGATTAAAGCTAAACAAATTAACGATCTGGTCCGACTTAATACTTGTTTCTTTTTTTTCCTGTTTAAAAGAAAAAATAGATTCAGTGACTGAAATAGCTTCAGCTACGTTATGATTTCTAGTCTCCAATTCTTTTTTGTGTTAATTTGTCGTCATTTTCAAACTTCTTTCAAAATTTTGATTATTTGAAATGGTTCAAATGACCTATTGAGAGTAATCTATTATTGAATACGAGAACAACTAAGGAAATAACCTTTACATATTACGCCTCTTTTGAATTTGTCCATTTACGAACGAGAAGATGAACACTAAAATTATGGACGTTTTTCCAGTCATCTTCATTGCTTTTTTCGTCCCTGCTTTATCAGGAGCAAAACTACATGTCTTAAAGTTATTACCCTTTTGCTATTCGCATATTCAACAAAAAATGATTAGTTTGGTTACTCAAATATTCTTTCTTTTTAAACTATTCTGTATAGTTATCTTGTATTATACACTCATTGTTTTCATTTCCCCACGTCATTTATGCTGGGGACGCAACTTTTTTCCCTTTAAATTGTCATTATCATTTAGTTACTCTTTAACAAAGATTTATCGCATTACAAGCCTTATCGTTATTTTGAGTTTTATTTTCCTGCACACCGATCTTAGCTAACGAGATCTCATCGCTTCGAGATTACGTCATTGTTGTTGGTAATTCTTGTCGAGTGAAGGTCAGTCTTTTTATTAGACAAACGGCTTTTTTCCTTGTTCAATTCATCAAAGAGAGCTTGCTTTTACGGCTCATTTGCTTTGATGATTGATATCACGAATTGTGTACTACTAAGATGTTAAAGAGAGAAGTACAGAAAGTAGAAAAATGGAAAAAAGACAAGCCTGTTATTTGCAATTACCATCAACAAATGCAGAAAATAAATTAATAATTTGATGATCAAAACTGACAGGGAATTCAAAATCCCTATCATATTATCATTATTGATAGTTCAGTATTAAAATTGTTTCATATATATATATATATATATATATATATATATATATATATATATATATATATATATATATATATATATTATACATGTAAAAATATTATCTATGTGTGTACAGCACGGTGGCGCAGTGGCCAGCACGTGTACTGCATTACTAAGGACCTGGGAACAGGTGTGTGTGTTCCAAGCCAGCCACTGGGCTCCTGTGCGGAGCTTGCATGCTCATTGTTTCCGTTAGTTTCCTCCGGCTATCCGGATCACTTACCTCTTTCAAAAACATGCATTTCAGGTGGACTGGCTGGTCCAAATTGTCCCTACGTGTGAATGAGCTAGTGAATTGTGTATCTTTGTGTGCCCTGCAATTGGCTTGCAACCAGTTCAGGGTGTCCTCCAATCGCTGCTCGATGGTCGCTGTGATGGACTCCAACAAGATGAGATCTACTTGTCATAGTTATGGTTCATACCGGCCGAATATGAACACAAAACTTTTCTGGTTCTCACCTGTAACACCTTTATTGATGACATATTCCTTTAATATCATAAAAATTGGTTTTTCACTTACCATTGTTCATCACATGTATTATCTTCATCATGTTATTTGTGCTACCTTTCGCTGATCCCATTTTCTCCTCAGCGGGTTGTTGAGTCCAAATGAGACAAGAACCAAAATTCTAGAACTCAAAACATTGTTAGTGCAACACTTTTGCTGTAAAATCAAACTTTACCTTAGGTCCTTTGTAGTGTTTTCATGATGGTTCCAACTATTTTTCTATAGTCTATAATATTTTCCATTATGGCAACGAAATAGTGTAGTGTTCGATAGTATATCTATGTTCATTTGCCTTCAAATAGATTTTCATCCTTTAAATATTTTTTGTTAATTTACACAAACCTCAATTGTATGTAACATCTTACGTGCAATTATTTTTGTGTAAATATTGTATCAATTATGACTATAACCTTATCTTCTCTGTTCCTTTACCTTACTTTGAAGATGGATTGTTATGCCAAATTTCATTGTCAGTCACAATATGTTAACCCATTTTGTAACTACAGGGAGTGCAGAATTATTAGGCAAATGAGTATTTTGACCACATCATCCTCTTTATGCATGTTGTCTTACTCCAAGCTGTATAGGCTCGAAAGCCTACTACCAATTAAGCATATCAGGTGATGTGCATCTCTGTAATGAGAAGGGGTGTGGTCTAATGACATCAACACCCTATATCAGGTGTGCATAATTATTAGGCAACTTCCTTTCCTTTGGCAAAATGGGTCAGAAGAGGGACTTGACAGGCTCTGAAAAGTCAAAAATAGTGAGATATCTTGCAGAGGGATGCAGCACTCTTAAAATTGCCAAGCTTCTGAAGCGTGATCATCGAACAATCAAGCGTTACATTCAAAATAGTCAACAGGGTCGCAAGAAGCGTGTAGAAAAACCAAGGCGCAAAATAACTGCCCGTGAACTGAGAAAAGTCAAGCGTACAGCTGCCAAGATGCCACTTGCCACCAGTTTTGCCATATTTCAGAGCTGCAACATCACTGGAGTGCCCAAAAGCACAAGGTGTGCAATACTCAGAGACATGGCCAAGGTAAGATAGGCTGAAAAACGACCACCACTGAACAAGACACACAAGCTGAAACGTCAAGACTGGGCCAAGAAAAATCTCAAGACGGATTTTTCTAAGGTTTTATGGACTGATGAAATGAGAGTGAGTCTTGATGGGCCAGATGGATGGGCCCGTGGCTGGATCGGTAAAGGGCAGAGAGCTCCAGTCCGCCTCAGACGCCAGCAAGGTGGAGGTGGGGTACTGGTATGGGCTGGTATCATCAAAGATGAGCTTGTGGGGCCTTTTCGGGTTGAGGATGGACTCAAGCTCAACTCCCGGTCCTACTGCCAGTTTCTGGAAGACACCTTCTTCAAGCAGTGGTACAGGAAGAAGTCCGCATCCTTCAAGAAAAACATGATTTTCATGCAGGACAACGCTCCATCACACGCATCCAAGTACTCCACAGCGTGGCTGGCAAGAAAGGGTCTAAAAGAAGAAAAACTAATGACATGGCCTCCTTGTTCACCTGATCTGAACCCCATAGAGAACCCGTGGTCCCTCATCAAATGTGAGATTTACAAGGAGGGAAAACAGTACACCTCTCTGAACAGTGTCTGGGCGGCTGTGGTTGCTGCTGCACGCAATGTTGATCGTGAACAGATCAAAGCACTGACAGAATCCATGGATGGCAGGCTTTTGAGTGTCCTTGCAAAGAAAGGTGGCTATATTGGTCACTGATTTGTTTTTGTTTTGTTTTTGAATGTCAGAAATGTATATTTGTGAATGTTGAGCTGTTACATTGGTTTCCCTGATGAAAATAAATAATTGAAATGGGTATACATTTGTTTTTTGTTAAGTTGCCTAATAATTATGCACAGTAATAGTCACCTGCACACACAGATATCCTCCTAAAATAGCTAAAACTAAAAAAGCCCCACTCCAACTTCCAAAATATTCAGCTTTGATATTAATGAGACTTTTGGGTTCATTAAGAACATGGTTGTTGTTCAATAATAAAATTAATCCTCAAAAATACAACTTGCCTAATAATTCTGCACTCCCTGTATGTCGGTAAAGGTATATTCTTATCTATTATAAATGGTTTGCATTTATATAGTGTTTTTCAAGACCATGAGGAACCCCCAAAACACTAATGTGATGTTTTTCATACTTTTGTCTCAAGTTTTTCATATCCAATTTTCAGCGAATTATTTTTTTCTTTAAATAACTTTTCCCTTTTACATTCCTTCCTTCTCTTGTATTCCACTTGCTCTTTTCCTTCACGATTTACTTTCTTTACCCTTTTTTCTTCCTTCTACCAACTCTTATTTACTTGCAATATCCTTTCTTCTTTTTTCGCTCTGATCAGTCCACATCTTGTGTCTCTTCCTTTCCTCATCTTTTCTTTCCTTTCGTGAACTAATTCAGCCTTCAATCTTCGTGCCTACTTCCTTTAAAACCTTTCTTCAAAAACTTCGAACTTTCACTGTCCATCTAACAACTTCCTTACATGCTTTGCCAACAATTCATTCCCAACATAACACTTTTTCCTTCTGCACTTTCTAACACCCCTTTTAGCTTACCAGCCTAAATGTAAAAATGACGTGTATTGATCTACGAGTCATTTTATCATTTTTATTCCCCTCAATGAATTTTCCCTCCATATTCATTGAAAATAATTATTCGCTCTATTTTGATAATTTTGTACAAAACACCTTTTATCTCTATTCCATTCCAATTGGCTCAATTTGATTTTTCCCCCGTCTTTACAGTCCTTAATTTTCTAATTTAGAACTGAAAACCGGAATATTCTATCTTTATTTTTGTTATTGTATCTTTAGTAAGTGTTATTCTGGCATTAACTCATTTAATGCATCTAAAATAACTCAAACATAAGTTTTCTAAACTTAGCACACCTAAATTTATCGTTTTCCAATTGAAAAAACAAAAAAATTTGGACCGAAAAAAAATGTATTGGAACCCCTTAGGCCCGCAGGCGTTATGTTGTACACCGTTAGCGTCAAACGCCGATTTCCCAAAAAACGAACGTTTTCGATTCCTAACGCGATGTGCTCTCGATTCCACCCAAAAACAACATATTTTAAACGGTCTTACTCTTAAAAAAAAACGTTTCTCTCGTTGCAATGTGCACTTCGCTTCTTCCTTTTTTTTCCTTTTAAAAATGCGCGCACTTTCTCGTTTGCGGCAATTTTCTTCGTATTTTTCTATTTTTTTTTTCTTTTCAGTTACGTGGGCCGATTAAAAGCTAGCTCAAACAAACATATAAGACAAGAAGAATAAGAATATAGGAAAGAATACAAACATTTACACATTAAACATACATAAAACATTTGACAAGACAGAGTGGGCCCACAAAAAATTAGTTTAATTTTAGACCGTGTACACTTTTTTATGAAGCCATGCAGTATACTTAAACCTTATTTTATTTTATATAACCACAGAGGGACCCGTCCTTTTTTTGAAAAAGGACAATGGGAAAAGTGGGGGGTCGTCTCTGTACCCCTCCCCCTAACTTTTCTTTCCCATTCTACCGACCCCACGGCGGGGTTAGTGTCGACATTTTTCCGTCCCGAGGCAATCAATCCAACCGTCTCAAACAAAAAGTTTGAGTATTTAAAATACTTCGTATTTTATTCTGATTCCTTTTGGGTATTTACTTAGCTAAGGTTTTGTAATGGCTTCTCAAGCCCACATATGGCGCCCGTCCAACACTATTGTCTCTCTCTGTGGCCAATTCAACTTTATCTTTTTATAAAAATGGCTTCGTTCTTAGAATTATTCCAAATTTTTATATTAGAAATGCATCTCTTACCGATCACTTCATCCTGGTTCGTTGACGGTGACGCGGACTTTGAAGGGTTTCCTTTGTTCTAGACCACGCGGTAGAATGGATTGTTTTTTTTTTTTTTTTTCAGCTTCAAAATACTACGTACCGTCCCGGTTTCGACATCAAAAATGTTAGGGTTAATATTTTCGTAATAGGTTAAACTGGAGTGATCAGTAAGAGAGGCAAATGTAGTTTTAGAATTTATTCACTGCAGTGGGCAGACGGATTCAAAAAGTCTCACCGTCTCACAAGTTTCCCGCGTTGCAACCGGGTTTTGTTCAAAAGCGTGCGCATGCGCAGAAAGTATCAATGACGTCACACATACGTCTACGGTTCAAAGTTCGCACATGCGCAGTAATAACCAACGACGTCATATATATCTTTCGGTTCAAAAATGGTACAAAACAGCAGAAAACGAGTTGTAATATAAGTCAAGCACATCAGGATTATTTGTAACATAGAAGACAGAGAAATACACAATTAACTAAATATGATTAGCTTTGACAGGCCGCCGACTAGATTTTCCCCCGAAGGCGAAGTAGTCCGCGGTGTATGCTGGGATTTATATACCGGCGTTTCATTTCCTGACCAATGTGTCAATCATCATTTGAATCAGTCACTATTGGCTAAAGTTATTCCGGAGTAAAGGGGGCGGATCCTTTTTATCATTTACAGGCTCGCATAGGCTGAAGGGGCGAAACAAAGCCTGCAATTGGCCGAAAAAGATCAATGTGAATCACACGTTGGGTTGCACTACGGCATAGAGAAAACATTTTTCACTATTCTGTATTTGTAAATATTTTACTCTCCTGGATTTACTACACTCACGGTTGTAAGAAGACCATGGTTACGTATCATTATTGAACGTGAAGGCTGCAAGATAACTCAGGTGAGCTATGCGGTTTTATATTTTCCCCGTGTTTTAGAACGATCTTGATGTTTCTGTGATGAGTCTATTTTTAAACTGAATTCAATTCAAAGTGTTCATTGTCATATGCACAATAAAGAACCCAGTTTCCCTGCACAATAAAATTCTTACTTTGCTGTCCACACAGTTGCCAGCAAAAGATAAAATGGAAACTAAGAAATGTTTGGCATTTCTTGGATCCCAAGACTTTAACCTTCCAAATGGTATTTGGAACGATGCATTTGAGTGATTGGTGACATCGTACAGACACTGTTTCCGTACATGTCTGAGACACGTATTTGCTTCTTTGCAAGCTTTCAGAATGTTAAGGGGGCAATAAGTTTGACTGAACTATCTGACTGTTTTGTCGACGTTCCCATTGTAGCGCCTTATAATCCGGTGCGCTTTATGTATGGAAAATATGGGACCAAAAACTATTTTTTGGGGGTGCGCCCTATAACCCGGTGCGCCTTATAGTGCGGAAAATACGTGTGTATATATATATATATATATATATATATATATATATATATATATATATATATATATATATATATATATATGTATATATATATATATATATATATATATGTATATATATATATATATACCGTAAATTCCGGACTATAAGCCGCTACTTTTTCCCCAAATTTTCAACCCTGCAGCTTATTCAGAGATGCGGCCAATCTATGTAATTCTTTTAACGGCCGCCAGCGGCGCTCGAGTTTGAGAGATAAGATTTAGACGGTGAAATATATGCGCCTAGGAAGATCACAATTTATGAGCGTAAACATATCCACATCGTACAGATGCACAGAATAAGGTTCAAAAGCAAACGAGCACATTGCTGGGGAGTAATGAAGTAAGGGAGCGTGGAACGACGTCATCATGATAAAGATGCATTCCGACATTGAGGATGATAATTTAGACGTCATTACCAAGTAGGATGAAGCGTATGTTCTGCCGCGATTCTAATGATTACGGCATTTATTTTCTTAACAGATTAATTTGCAGGTATGCGAGCGTCTTGTTAGTAGCGTGAGGCTACCTCCCAAAGGCACGGTTTAGGATGAAAGTTATATTATTATTATTAAAGCTTTGAAAACTCTCTCGATGTACCATTTTTCTTTGTAAATATGTGTAATATGTATTTGCAACTGTATATTTTTGTAATGTATTTATTTGTATTTATTTGAGACATTTATTCTGCACGAGCAAATTAAAAAAGAGGGGCGGAGCAAACGCGGGCTGATGGGAAAGTGGAGACCGGTAAAGGTGAGTTTTTGTGGACACGGCGGACAATATATATATTTTTCCCACCCTTACCTTTGGAAGTATACCCTTTTTTTTCTTGGATTACCATAAACAGACACCCAGAATCTGCAGGTCTGCAACAAATTTTAAGTACCTATATCATACATTTAGTTTCAATCGCGGGACTTGAAGTTTGGCTTAGATTAATTTCGTGTTTATTTGATGTGGGTGCATGCGGCTTATATACAGGTGCGGCTTGTGTATGGACAAAATCGGTTTTCCCCTTAAAATGTCATGGGTGCGGCTTGTAATCAGGTGCGCTCTATAGTCCGGAATTTACGGTATATTTATATATATATATATATATATATATATATATATATATATATATATATATATATATATATATATATATCCATCCATTATCTACACCCCTTATCCTTAGTAGGGTCGCGGGGGTGCTGGAGCCCATCCCAGCTATCTTCGGGCAGTGGGTAGGGGACACCCTGAACTGATTGCCAGCCAGTCGCAGGGCACACAGAGACAGACAACTCACTCGCTCATTCACACCTAGGGACCAGCCAATTAACCTGACATGCATGTTTTTGGAATGTGGGAGTAAACCGGGGTGCCCGGAGGAATCCTACGCAAGCACAGGGAGAACATGCAAACTCCACACAGGAAGGTTCGATCTCATGACCTCAGAACTGTGCCGCTGTGCTGCTGTATATATATGTATAAAAGGAAATTCTCAAAGCCGTATGTGTTGTTGGCAAGCCGGTTTGCTTCGTGAATGACACATCACTTATTCAGACTGGAGTGAAGGCGTAGGTGTAAACTGCACGGTCCGCCACTGAAATATAGCCTATCCACCCTTATATATTTTTTAAAATTTTACGGTATATCCAAGCTTTTCATGACAGAGACAACAGCATGGGCTGCTCTCTGCCCTTGCTCAAATAGCCAGTATATGTGGTGTCGTGTAGTACACTCCCCTTCCTGCGGTGTCGCTGTATAACAATGTGCAGCCTTGTACTTGTGCTTGAGAACTACCGGGGAAGAAGTGAAGTAAACACTCTATGAATGTACCGTCCGTGCCTGTCTTGAATCCTACTACAACCCTACTACATACACAACATATTGGCGACGAGGATGACTTGTATCGGAATCTCACAACCTCCTGCTTTGCTTGAAACCTCGGGTGAGCCTACGATGTTGTACATCACTTGGATTCAGATGTTCGAAAATTACCTGCTAGCATTGACTGCAAACGACATGCCGGACAAACGAAAACGCGCACTACTGCTGCACTGTTTAGGCACAGAAGGGCAGAGAATTTTTCTTTCCCTTCCCGACACTGGAACTTCTTACAAATCCGCCTGTGATGCGCTAAAAACTTTCTTTGTACCGAAGATGAATGTCGTGGCTGAGCGTAGCAAGTTCCGTCGGCGTGCTCAG
The DNA here is from genome assembly GCF_059441175.1 of Urocampus carinirostris. Taxonomy (NCBI): domain Eukaryota; kingdom Metazoa; phylum Chordata; class Actinopteri; order Syngnathiformes; family Syngnathidae; genus Urocampus; species Urocampus carinirostris. Next base: position 3,225,605 of record NC_142358.1, on the reverse strand, counting down.
AGACCGGGCGAGACCACTGCTCAGTTCATTGCCCTATTGAGGGACTTAATTACTAACTGTGACTTTGGCACGTTTGCTGATGATATGATTAGGGATCAATTCATTGAGAAGATGTCCTCTTCGAGGATCAGAGAACGCTTGCTGTTGGAAATGGACTTAAAACTTGACAAAGCGATTACTATTGCTACACAGATCGAATCCGCTATGGCAGAAGCTAAGGCTATTGCTCCTGTGCACGTGCCCGACGTCCCTGTGAAGCTTGTGCAACAAAGAGATAAAAGGAATCGGAGCAGTACGCATACACAGCGCTCGAGAGATAAAAGGAATCAACACAAAACCGTTGTGGCTCCAACTCTCATCTAGCAAATGACCACAAATGCTCTGCTAAAAATGCAAAATGCAACCAATGTGAAAAAATTGGACATTTTATTAAAGTGTGCCGCAGCGAAATTCCTACTCGATCAGTGAGAGAAGTTACTGTCCCAGAACTTACTGTGTGTCATGTAGCCTCTACAGCTGCAGTCCCAAAGCGCCTTACGTGTACAGTTGCTCTCCATGCGAATGATGAACAGTCAGTTACTACTGACCTGCTTGTGGACACTGGTTCAGTAGTCTCAATTCTGCCAGAGAGAATTTACAGACATTCATTCATGCACGTGCCTCTCTCAAAGCCTACTGTACGCCTGGTGACCTACATGAAGAAGCCAATTCCAGTGTTGGGCTGTCTTCAACTTACTGCTACATACTGCAACCAGAGTGCACATACTGACTTCTACATAGTTCCTGACGGTACTCCACTACTGGGAATGGACCTGTTCACTGCACTTCGCCTTCACATACAAGATGGGCAGATTGCAACACCTGCCGCATCGGAGATGAGTCACACTGTCAACACTACAAATGCTTTAGGCGTTGCTACAGGTTTTATACACAAGTTAAAGTGCGTGCTGAAGTGCCTCCAGTCCAGCAAAAGCTACGCAGACTCCCATATGCCGTGCGTGACAAGGTGTCGGAGGAGCTGACGAAACTGGAAACGAATACAAAACCGGGATATGAGAATGTTACTGCAGATTGCTTGTCACGTTTGCCTCTCCCCATCACAGACGACCACGAGGAGATGAAGTTGGAGATGGTGGCTGCTGTGTCTCCTGATTTTGCTGCAGACACTGCTGATGAGCTCTCCAGTGCGTGTGAGGAATGTCTGGTGCTACAGAAGGTGCGACACTACATGCAGAAGGGATGGCCTCGTACTGCAAAAGGCCTCGACCCCCTCATCGTGCCATACTTCTGTGTGCAAAATGAGCTTGCCGTGCAGAACAGTGTCATTGTGCGTGGCACTCATCGTGTTGTGATACCACAACAGCTACAGGAAAAAATGATCCAACTTGCTTATACTACACACCAAGGGATCGTCCGCTCAAAACAAAGACTGAGAGACTTGTACTGGTGGCCTGGAATGGATTCTCAGGTTGAGCTCGCCATCAAATCATGCACCACCTGCTTGCAGCATGACAAAACAGCAACCGCACGTACTGCTCCGTTACAGCCTGTACCTACCCCAACTGCTGCCTGGGAAAAGGTTGCTGTGGACATTGTTGGTCCTATTCACTCTGCGCCTGCTGATTGCCGCTTCGCCATCACCCTCATTGACTATTACAGCCGATGGCCTGAGATTGCCTTCTGCTCAAATGTTACTTCTGCCTCTGTTATGACTTTTCTTTCCACTGTGTTTAGCAGCGAAAGTAATCCACAGGAAATTGTTACTGACAATGGCCTTCAGTTCGTGTCGACCGAGTTTGAAGCATTCCTTAGTGACAGGAACATCACACACAGTCGCAGTTCTGTGTACTACCCACAGGCCAACGGTGAAATTGAGCGTTTCAACAGTCTTCAAGGACTGTCTACAAACAGCCAACATCGAAGGTAAACCACTGAAAGCCTTCTTCACTGAGTTTTTACACACTTACAGAGCCACACCACATGCCGTGACTTCAGTATCCCCCGCTGAACTGTTGCATGGTAGACCACTGAATACAAAGCTTCACATTACAGGTCTTCACTCCATGCGCCCCACTGCTGAAAAAAGGCAACATGCTACAAAACATACAAAACAAACAACGGAAGTCAAAACAATACACCGACAAACGTCGCGGTGCAAAATCACCGAGCTTCCAGATTGGCTCTGCGGTTCGCATCCGCAAACCTGGAATCATTGCCAAAGGACACTCAAAGTTCACTAAGCCACTGACAGTGGTAGCCCAAAAGGGTCCAGCCACTTATCTGCTGTCTGATGGAAAGGTGTGGAATGCTTTCCACCTTGCCCATTCTTCCACCTGTGCTGCTGCTTCAGCGCCACAGCCTGCTGATGCTGATGCTTGTCTCCTGCCAAGCAACCAAGGTGCTGAGCCACCTGAACCTGAAACTGAAACTGTGCCCTCACCACATCCCTCTCCGAGTGCACGGAGAATACGACATGCTCCTGCATGGCTTCAAGATTACGTGACTTAAAAAAAAAAAAAAAAAAGACATGATTAATGTTCATTGCTTAAAAAATTGTCATGTTTGTTTATGATGTGATCCTCATACAGTCTGCTTACGTTTACAAGGTTTACACACTTTTGCTTACCGATATTGACAGTATAGTTCCTTACAATATTGCTTACCTTTGATAAATATTTAGTTCTAATCTGGTAATGAATATTGAAATGTATGTTTTCTATAAACTCATACTTACCGAAGAGTTATTGCGTATTTCAGATTAATGCTACTGTTTGTGTCCTATTCTAACAAAAAGGGAATATGTAGTGTCGTGTAATACACTCCCCTTCCTGCGGTGTCGCTGTATACCAATGTGCAGCCTTGTATTTGTGCTTGAGAACTACCGGGGAAGAAGTGAAGTAAACACTCTATGAATGTACCGTCCGTGCCTGTCTTGAATCCTACTACAACCCTACTACATACACAACACTGCCGAGGAATGTCAGGGACTTCGACGTGCCCTCGACCTGGCTGTGGCGCCCAGGAGTCGGTGAGGCACCTTTTTTGTGAGTGCAGCGCTGCCGAGGTCTTGTGGACAATGGCCGACCAACTAGGAAAGTTACCGGACTTGCCAGCAGGGGAGGTCCCTGATGCACAGTACGTGCTTTACGGGGTGAGTCGGTCGAGGAGGTCTCGGAACGACTTTGCCAGGAACTGGCTCACTCTCGCCGCCATCAAGGACGCCATCTGGACCTCCAGAAACCTGCTGGTATGGAGGTGCAGGCAGATCCCCCCCGTGGCTGTGCTCCAAATGGCTGCAGATACCATACAATCTGCGAGCGGCGGGCCTAGGACGCAGCCATAAAGAAGACTCGTCTGCACCCACCCGGAGGGGGGAGCCGGAGCTACACTGTGGGAGTCCCGGCAGCAACGGCCTGGGTTGTGGAACCCAGAAGGGAGAGGACCCACACAGAAGGGAGAGGACCCACACAGAGGACTGGAAGAATGCTGCTTGGGAGGGTGGGATGGCAGAACTATGTCCTTGCACAATAATATTGCCTTTTACACGCTGGTTAACTACTGTTAAAAGAAAATAACTCTGAAATTGTTTAATTGATGTTGAAAATGTCAGGAAAAATTGTTAAAACGTCATATCGTCATGTCATATTGTCAGATATAAAAAAATTGTGAATATGCTTGATGGCTGTTGAGATTGTCGTGTTTGTTTTGCTGCTGTTGGTGTCGGTGGATTTGTTCAGACCGAGGACAATCGACTTTGGCCTGGACGGATCAATTGACACTAACAAAGATGTTATATAATGAAATTGTGAATATGCTTGATTGCTAATAAGATTTTCGAGAAGGGTTGTTCAAACCTCACTTTGTGTTTGCTGTTAAAAACGTCAAATTGGAATATAATATAGTGAATGTGCTTAATTGCTGTTGAGATTGTCATGATTGTTTTCTGTTATTAGTGTCAATAAATTTGTTCAAACCAAAAACACTGCTCTCTGCCCTTTCTCAAATAGCCAGTATTACGCTAGTCCACAAGAACTACCTTGTAATACTTCAATATTATTCTTCATATTATTTTTGTTTTTCTTAAAAGTCTTTTATTGCACATTTATCCTAGAGTCCCATGCCTAATCGCATTGTGAATATGTACACTATATTTAAATGAATGACAAGGAAGAAAATTCTATTCTGGTTGAACAGGAAAAATAAATTGAGCGTTTATTGTAATAGACGAACCTACAAATTAAGTCATTATGTTAATTAAGATGACAGGTCTTTTATCAAAGCTGTTATATATTGTTATACATGATAAAAGGGATTTTGCCGTGTTTTTTTCCCATCCGTTTGTTATAAATGACATTTTGGTTTGAGAAATAGGCTTACCTTTTGGGTGAAGGGGGAGAAAAAATCCAGGGGGAGTGACAGAACTGTGTAAAACTGCATCCAATCCCCCCCTCCTGAGTTTATTTTTTATCCTATTTAATTTAAATCCTAAATGGTCTGCATTTTTACAGTGCTTTTAACATCACTGAAGACCATATCACAAAACTAACAACAATTGGTAGAATTTTGACTGGAAATAAAATCTCTCTCCAATCCAATTGAGCTGGGTTACACAAGCATTCTTTCATCCCCAGCCAACGTGTTTGATTTCCTTCCCAAGTGCATCTGACCAAATTTTACAATTCCTCACAATGCACTACAAAGTCAAAGACGCATACAGTGGCTTGCGAAACTATTTGGCCCCCTTGAACTTTGTGACCTTTTGCCACATTTCAGACTTCAAACATCAAGATACAAAACTGTAATTCATTGTGAAGCATCAACAATAAGTGGAACACAATCATTAAGTACAACACACTTTATTGGATACTTTAAACTTTTTTAACAAATAAAAAACGAAAAAGTGGGTGTGCAAAATTATTCAGCCCCTTTATTTTCAGTGCAGCAAACTCTGTCCAGAAGTTCAGTGAGGATCTCTGAATGATTCAATGTTGATCTAAATGACTAATGATGATAAATGGAATCCACTGTGTGTAATCAAGTCTCTGTATAAATGCACCTGCACTGTGTCTCAGAGGTCTGTTTAAAGCACAGAGAGCATCGTGAAGATCGAAGAACACACCAGGCAGGTCCGAGATACTGTTGTGGAGAAGTTCAAAGCTGGATTTGGATACAAAAAGATTTCCCAAGCTTTAAACATCGCAAGGAGCAATGTGCAAGCAATAATGTTGAAATGGAAGGAGTATCAGACCACTGCAAATCTACCAAGATCGGGCCGTCCTCCTAAACCTTCAGCTCATTCAAGGAGAAAACTCGTCAGAGATGCAGCCAAGAGGCCCATGATCACTCTGGATCAACTGCAAAAGTCTACAGCTGAGGTGGGAGAATCTGTTCATAGGACAACAATCAGTCGTATGTTGCACAAATCTGGTCTTTATGGAACAGTGGCAAGAAGGAAGATTTTTCTTAAAGCTATCCATAAAAATTGTCATTTAAAGTTTGCCACAAGCCACCTGGGAGACACACCAAACATTTGAAAGAAGGTGCTCTGGTCAGATGAGACCAAAATCGAACTTTTTGGCAACAAACAAGACCTTATGTTTGGCGTAAAAGCAGCACAGCTCATCACCATCATCACCATCCCCACAGTTAAACATGGTGGTGGCAGCATTGTCGTTTGGGCCTGCTTTTCTTCAGCAGGGACAGGGAAGATAGTTAAAATTGATGGGAAGAATGATGGAGCCAAATCCAGGAAAATTCTGGAAGAAAACCTGATGGAGTCTGCAAAAGGCCTGAGACTGGGACAGAGATTTGTCTTCCAACAAGACAATGATACATAACATAAAGCAAAAGCTACAATGGAATGGTTCACCAAAAACATATCAAGGTGTTGGAATGGCCAAGTCAAAGTCCAGACCTCAATCAAATTGAGAATCTGTGGAAAGAACTGAAAACTGCTGTTCAGAAACGCTTTCCATCCAACCTCACTGAGCTCAAGCCGTTTTGCAAGGAGGAATGGGCAAAAATATTAGTTTCTCGATGTGCAAAACTGATAGAGACATACCCCAAGCGACTTGCAGCTATAATCGCAGCAAAAGGTGGCGCTGCAAAGTATTAACTCAATGGGGCTGATTAATTTTGCACACCCACTTTTTATTTTTTAATTTTTTAAAAAAGTTTAAGATATCCAATAAAGTGTGTTCCACTTCATGATTGTGTTCCGCTTATTGTTGATGCTTCACAATAAATTACAGTTTTATATCTTGACGTTTGAAGTGTGGCAAAAGGTCACAAAGTTTAAGGGGGCCAAATAGTTTCGCAAGCCACTGTAGGTGAACCAAGCCTAAATAAATGTGGACGCTTCCTTTGTCAATTATTTCCAACCAATCACCCAAAAGGTAAAGAATGTCAGGTTGAAAGTGAGCTAAAGATCCAAATGGCCAATTTTGTGAGGAATGGTGGTCTGTTTGCTCTGGCATAATTTTGACTAGAAAATCTCTAGATTAGAAACTTGAATATCTTCTTCAAACCCAATTGAGCTGAGTCACTAAAGCCTTCTCTCATCTCCAGCCAGTGAGTCCAATTTCTTTCTGGAGGGCAAGTGACCAATTAAGCCATGCATCACAATACGCTACAAAGTCCAAGACTTATAGGAGACCAGTTCCCTAAATAACTTTGGTTGCTTCTTCGTACATCTCAGTACTTTTAAATACATTGTCGTTCTTTTTAGAACTTTTCAGTACTTTTCAGGACTTTTCAATATGAATTAATACTGCTATAACTCCTTCATAATTGTCAGTACACTTAGCACCTTTATACTTTACAAATCTTTTTACATTTTGGCATATTTTGCAGTACTTTTTCATACTTTCCAGTGTTTTTTCATACTAAGTAGTGGGTAATCATACTTTTCAGTACTTTGTCCATACATTTTAGTTAGTTATCATACGTTTCAGAAGCTTTTAACACCTTTTAATACAACAAGAGCTTTTTCATTTTTGCCAGTAAATTATTCCATGTTTTACATATAAATTTTTAGTACTTTTCAGAACTTTTTCATACTTTACGGAACTTTTAATACACTTACATAATTTGCAGTACTTTTGAGCGCTTTTCAGGAGATTTTGTACATTTTCCATACTTTTGAGTACTTTTTTAGAGCCATTTCATACACCTTAAAATGTGTTGTTTTTTAAATTCTACGTTTCCATGCTTTTCATACTTTAAGGCAGTTTTTATAATTTTCAATGCATTTCAGTACTTTTTCTAACATTTCATTTCTTTTTAACACTTTTTAATACGTTTTATACATTAAACTGTAGAACTTAATAATTTTCACTATATTTGTCACATTTTTACCTTTCAGTTTATGTGTTTTCTCAGTACTTTTCATAGTATTTTATATTTATATATTTGATACTTTTCACGAGTTTTTGTACTTTTCTATACTTTTAAGCACTTTTTCTTAACGCCTCATAATTTTCTGTCTTTCTCATTATTTTTTAAAACTTTTTATTGATTTTCATACTTACTTAAATACATCTTTGATGTGATCGGAATCCTTAAAAGAGCTGTCCACGATTTCTACCATGATGATTTCAAAACGCAGGGCTTTCGTAATGGTCTTCATTGCAAAGATTTACTAATGAAAAGATGTGTTAGTTTTCAATGATATTGTAATTGTCTTTGTATATTCTTTGATTGATGTTGTGGGTGACCTGGAGAGTTACGAAAGGCACACACAAATGGTAATTATTAGGATTAAAATGACATTTGGCTTTCATTAAAAGTTCCCATCAGAGATGTCACCCTCTGACATGTGAGGTGTCAAAAGGGGATTTTTGCAATGTCACACATTCAATCGTCGGCACTGTTGAAGAAAATTGTCGTGCATTGTTTACACATTGGCTTTGGGATGTCAGAGTCTTGAGAAACCTGAACCTAGACAAGGTCAAAACTAAAATCATAGTCAATTATTATTTATCATTGTGTTATAAAACACTTACACTGCTAATTGTGAAAGAAATTAAAATAGAAAAGAATAGACTTTATTGTCAACAGTGTTGGGCATGTTACTTTAAAAAAAGTAATTAGTTATAGTTACTCACTACCTCTTCTAAAAAAGTGACTGAGTTAGAAACTAAATTATTGTATAGTAAAAGTAACTGGTGTTAGATTATTAAAACGTGTCACTGAGTATGTTGACACTATCGGATGTTTTTAGCTGTTTTAGTTTTATTATTTAATCAGCAGCACATCATAGTTAGGGGCGGCACGGCAGATAAGTGGTTAGCGTGTCCGTGGGACAGTTCTGAGGTCATGGGTTCAAATCCAGCTACAAACCTTTCTGTGTGGAGCTTGCATGTTCTCCCCGTGCTTGCGTGGGTTTTTTCCGGGAACCCAGGTTTCCTCCCACATTCCAAAGACATGCATGTGTTTAATTTGCCGGTCCAAATTGTCCCTAGGTGTGACTGAGCGAGTGAGTTGTCTGTCCCAGTGTGCCCTGCGACTGGCTGGCAATCAGTTCAGGGTATCCCCTGCCAGATGCCCGGAGATAGTTGGAATGGGCTCCAGCATCCCCGCGACCCTACTGAGGATAAGCGGCGCAGATAATGGATGGATATATATATACATATATACAGTGGATATATATGTATATAAAATATCCACTGTATATATCCATCCATCCATCTGGAGCTGCATGCTGTCATGCAGTTCCCTGGCACTTTTTCAAAAAACGGTGGCCCCAACATACTCGCTCAAGTGAAATGCCCAGCAATGCAAAGCCTGGCAATGCTGGGCCAATATGCTTAAACTTGCTATGCTAAAAACTTGCGTTGTAAAGTACAGAAGAAGTACAAGTATTTTGAAAAAGAAATCATGCAATAATGTTATGAATGTAACGATAGTTCAAGTATTTCTGATTGTGTTTGAAATCACTGTTGTTTTTTGATGTATATGGTAGTTCAAGTATTTTTAATTGATTTTGAAATCACTGTTTTGTGTGGGTTTTTTTTAATGAAGTTTTTTTCTAACTACTTGGTGGTACTAAATAATATACCATTTTAAATAAAGTTCTTAGCGCCTTCTAGTGGTTCTCTGGCCCCTTTTCAACAAACTGCGGTTAAATAATCAGTTAAATAATTTATGTATCGTTCTGCTCTATTGTGTCAACATGCCTACCAATTATTTTCAAATAAGAGTTTGTCCATGTTGACAAATTGAATGTCAGCATTCTTGTTTGACACATTTTTGGGTGCGTTACACGTGGAAAAAACATTTAAAAGCGGCGGTCGTACGACGCATCAGCACCAAACTCACTTGCAAAGTTTCTTTTCCTGCAGATTTCGTGACGCAGCGAAAGATGACATTCACCTCCAGACTCGTCTTCATTATTGGCCTCTTTTGGACCTGCCTAGGTAAGTCAAGAATTGGCCTCAGAAATATCCACTGCTGGATTTTCACCTTTTTTTTGTTCTTTTAGCAACATGTCCGACTGGCTGGGACGAGCATAGCAACCATTGTTACCTATTTTCTTCGGACACGAAGAACTGGTACGATGCGCATGCCTTTTGTAGCTCCAAGGGGGCAAATTTGGCCACCATTTGGACCCAGGATGAACAGGTAATGCTGCACTATACTCCTTATTTGTAATTCTATAATCTCAAATCACAATCACAAATCTTTTTTCATATTTCTGTAGCAAGAGAGAGAGCATTTGGTCTGTTTTTTAAAACACAAAAACAATATTTCGGATAGGGGCGGGCGGCACTTCAGGGCAGTGGTTGGCGCATGCGAGACACAGTTCTGAGGTCATGGGTTCAAATCCAACAACCAGCCTGACTGTGCGGAAGTTTGCATAGTCTCCCCGTGCTCATGCAGGTTTTCTTTGGGAACTACGGTTTCCTTTCACATTCCAAAAAACATGCATGTCAGGTTAATTGGCCGGTCCAAATTGTCCCTTGGTGTGAATGAGCGAGTGAGTTGTCTGTCTCTGTGTGCCCTGCGACATGCTGGCAACCATCTTAGGGTGTCCCCTGAGCACTGCCCGAAAAGATAGCTGGGATGGGCTACAGCACCCACGCGACCCTACTGAGGATAAGCGGTGCAGATAATGGATGGATGTATACCTTATGATGGAAAAGACCCAGAGACTGGCTTTTTATTAAATAGTTAGAAATTTACAGCCGGTCGGGTTAAATCATCCAACCGTCTGGCCATATGTTTGACATGTAGATGTAGATATAGAGGATATGATTATCAATGAATTAATTGAAGGGATGGGATTAATTGTATTGTTTCTCAGCACAGGGATGCTGCTGGAAAGGTGAATTTCCCTGCGGGGATGAATAAAGTATCTATCTATCTATCTATCTATCTATCTATCTATCTATCTATCTATCTATCTATCTATCTATCTATCTATCTATCTATCTATCTATCTATCTATCTATCTATCTATCTATCTATCTATCTATCTATCTATCTATCTATCTATCTATCTATCTATCTATCTATCTATCTATCTATCTATCTATCTATCTATCTAATATTTTTTTTGGCACCGTCCTACCTTTCAGAGCACCACATCATTTTTAGATGGACTTTATTGGGATAAAGAAAGAAAGGAATAAAAAAGGAGGAAAGCAAGGTAAGGAAAAAAGAGATAGAGAATTGAAGGAAGGAAGAAAGACAGCTGAGAAAAAAATAAAAAAGGAAACAAAGAAAGAAAGAAAAAAGAAAGAAAGAAGATAAGCAGAGGAAAGAAAAGACACTTGTGAGAATTTAACTAGCTTCATAGGGCGTGATCTGCAAAAAGCACAATATTAGCCACTAGCGTTTGCAGCTTATTTCATTAAATATTCATACTATAGGGGTACTGTATAGAAAATGTGTCCTTTTGTGCCTGTTGACAATTCAAAATTACTGACAGAGCCATAAGAAAATATTGATTAATTTATCTGATCATATTGCAACACATTTCTTGGGTTTTTAGGAGCTTCAATTAGCTTCACTAGAATATATGCGGTACATGAAAAATTGTCAAAATGTCATCAGTCTGGCCCTCGGCTTGTAGTCAAGTTTTTAATTTCCCCCTCCAAAGATTGATCTGTCAATGATGTTTTTGTTCATCAGCTAGACACCAGTGTAGATCTTAAAAATAATTTTGCTCAAAATTTGCCAATCTGTTGCAGACCTACCTGGAAACACAATCAAGTATCAACACTCACTGGATCGGCCTGAGGCGTGACGACCCCAACAGCCCCTGGATGTGGTCGGACGGGAAGCCCTATTTTGAGTCCCAGTCGTAAGGGTCTTTCCAGGAAACTCGCTTTTGCAACTGTTCCGTGTCAAAGATGATCTTTTTTAGGTTCTGGGCCGCCGGCGAGCCGAACAACTGGCGCGGAAGAGGCGAAAACTGCGTTCAGATGAAAGCTTACAATGGAGGGCGCTGGAACGACGACCTGTGTAGTAGCCAATTTCGCTACATCTGCAAGCGCCCTCTACGTAAGTCCGATAAATGTCTTTTTTCGTGTCTCCCAACGAGGGTTTGTGACCCTACCAACCTACTTTTGATTGCTGTAGCCTTGACAACATGCCCGCAAGGCTGGGAGGAGAACAACAACCACTGCTACTACTTTTCTGCCGAAACAAAGAACTGGAATGAGGCACTTGATTATTGTATCATCAATGGAGCCAACCTGGCAAGCATTTGGAGCCAAGATGAGCAGGTAACTCATGCCCCCCATGCCCAAAAATACTTCTCTTGCTCATGAAACTCCCTGTGCGGGTGAGATGTTAAAACTATGATAAGTTTATAATTTAATGCGGGGTTGGTTTTTTTACATTTTTTGGGCAAAGTCCCATTTCTTGTAATGAAAAATCCAGCAGACAACCAACAGCTGAAAATGTCAAAAAATGCTTACATTAACCCTCTTATTAGAATGGGGGAGCGGCTCCCCATTTGGCAAGGCTTTTTAAATTACCTTAACTCCGCAACCGTTGGGCTAAAAGAGAAAATTCAAACAGTTCCTTGAAGAATAGAAGATGGGCTTTGGCTATAACCCTTGCTTTTAATGAAATTCAATTGGAGTAGTTGTCCAAAAAAACCAAAAGGTAGCAGCAACTTCCCACAATAGATTATTTCTTAGGCATTGGTATCACAGGCATCCAAGAGTTTTATAAGATCCCAAAGTTGTTGAATATCCTTATATTTCCCACCTTTGTATATCTTCTAATTTTATCTCTTGCAGAACTACCTGGCACCACGATCGGCAAGTGGGACCAACTGGATCGGCTTGTGGCGTGAAGACATTTATAGCGCATGGAAGTGGTCAGATGGAACACCGTACATCGCATCCAATGCGTGAGTGAACATTTGTTACAAAAGGCAACAAAGCTACTGAGAACTGAATAATTTGATTCGTTCCTCCTGATCACTTCACAATTTTTGTACCCATGACAACTCTTAGCTAACTGTCAATCACCAGAAATACGACCAAACTGCTCAATTATTAAGTGACCCTACCCTTTGAAAACTTAGGGCCTTTTGACACTCTAATTTGAAAGACAGTTACAAGTTTGAAAGCATATTGGGATATGACATCAGGCTGTGGTATACTGGATGCACGACAGCAGAACCTGACAAAGTCATCAACACAGCCCAAAAAAAATCATGGGATGCTCTCTGTCCAGTCTGGAGGACATTGATTCTAACCTTCCAAACATTAAATTCTGAACACCTGATGTTACAAACCAACACATTTTAAACACGACAGTACTTTGAAACGCGAAACCTTACCCTAGTTTCATACAATAACCATATCTATGTAGCGTGACTCAAAAATCGCAACTCTACTCAACTTGATTGCATCAGCAATAGCTCAAGAAGTAGAGCGGTCATCTTGGAACTAAAATAGGTCGCAGGGTCAATTGCCGGCCCCTCTGAGTTAAATGTGGTAGTGTCCTTGGGCAAGACACTGAACCCTTAAAAACGCAACAGTAACGCAACAGTAACACAGCACTAAAAGCTGCATTGTTTAAAAGCCCTCTGGCAGAACCTACACGTCTCTTAAAACAAGTACTAACATGCTCAGTGTTAGTTCATTTTTCCAGACCCATCATAACCTTAAAACAAGCACACGCGACTTTGAAAAAAATGTTTTGTTTTGGGCAGAAAAATGTATACAGTGCTCATATTTTATTCTCTTTCAGGTTCTGGGCTGACAATGAGCCAAACAACTGGCGCAATAGAGGTGAAAACTGCGTTGAAATGAAGAGTCAGATTGGAGGTCAATGGAATGACGATATATGCAGGAACCGATTCCGCTACATTTGCAAGCGTGCCTTGGGTAAGTAGATTTGAACTAAATTGTCATTGATAACAACGTTGAGAAACATAGTGTGCAACAAGATTAGACATGGCACGCCAAGGTAAAATATGAAATAAAAGATAAAAAAGATTAAAGACTATCAGAATAAATAGTGCTTCGAAAACTGGGTTTAGTTATAAAATGCAATTAGAAAGAATAGTGCATCATAACAACAGTGCAATGAAAAGAAATGCAATAACATTTAGCAGCAAACATAATAAAAAACAAAAAACAAAAGGTAATGTATCCTATTGCTTCTTATTTAAAGCCAAATTGTTTTTTTATTTAATGAATTCCGTCTCTGTCGCTTCTAAATTGGGGTGGCCACCCATGGAGAGCCCATAACCCTTCATCTTTAGGAGTATCAAAGGTGGCATAAAATTGCCCAAAAAGTCGCGACTTGTGAAGCTTGTGTCCAGAAGGGAAAGCAAAATAGACAAGAGAACCGTAATAAATAAAACATTAGCTGAAGAGCTTTGCACCACTGCGTCCATGCGTGCCGCCATTTTAGCATACTATAGCTTATGAATGACCTACATTTCATGTTGACAATATCTGTGTATTGTTTGTTAATGCTACATCGATTGCAACCTGACCATCCATTTTATTAAATTTAAATTTTTAATTTATGTTGTACTTTAATTATTCTCTATAGTATTCTTTATTTTACTGTTTCTTAATGCAACATCTACTGCACCCTGGTCATCCTGGAAGGAGGATTACCTTATGTACGGTCCCTTCTCAAGGTTTCTTCATTTTTCTCATGCTGAGGTTTTTGAGTTTTTCCTTGTCCTCATGTAGGTTTTAGATCAGGGGATGGTGTGATAATAGTCTGTAGTTTGCAGTAGTCTGTGGTCAGTGCAGCCCTTTGAGACCCCTTGTGATTAAGGGTTATATAAATAAACATGACTTGACATGATTTGAATAACGTGTTTTTTTTTTAAAACGAAGAGGTGCTAAATAATACACCCTGTTCCTTTAAATTGAAACTCTGTAGTATATTGTGAAACACAACTCACCAAATGCCCTCTAAAAAGAAATCTGACATGCTGGCTTGAGATGAAAGAAAGTTTTATTGACTCGGTTGTAGTGGGTTTAGAAGGAGATTTAATTTCTATTCTAGTCAAAATGACAATCCACCATGCTACATGGTTTAAATCGGACTCAGTCACTCAATTTTGACTCAATTTAGGGCCCGGTCACACAGCCATTTGCGTCTGTATCGAGGCTGAATCACGGCCAGAAATTTCTGCCTGTGAAGCAGACGCTGTTGGACGCTTTGAGATCGCCATACAGACGAGATATAGCAGTGCTTTACACGCGGTCGGAAATTCACACGCGGTTGGCAGCGCGAAAAAGTTTTGCGCTGCTCAAAACTTTAAGGGCCCGGTCACACAGCCTTTCACGGGCGTATCGAGGCTGAATCACGGCCAGAAATTTCTGCCTGTGAAGCAGACGTTGTTGGACGCTTTGAGATCGCCATACAGACGAGATACAGCAGTGCTTTACACGCGGTCGGAAATTCACACGCGGTTGGCCGCGCGAAAAAGTTTTGCGCTGCTCAAAACTTTAGACCACGTGTTAACCGCGGGCGGCAAAAATGGTACACACGAGGCAATGACGCGGAAATGACGCGGAACGACGTGCTATGGCCGCGGCCAGGGCGTGGTTACACGTGGGTAGGACGCGAAATTTCAGCGGGTAATCGTGGGTGAAGCACGGTCATAGCATGTTCTGCTCCTGTATCGCGGTGTTATTACGTGAAATTAGCGTGTTACGCATGTGACGGTCAAACGCCTTTCTCCGCGTATATACAGCGCGATTTGCCGAGCACACGTCAGTTGTGCTCGAGACGTCAAGGGGTGAACATGGATCCCCGTCACCGTAGTGACCTCGTCTTAATCCATTTTTATTTCTTGACATTTCTTTTCATTTCATAACAAGATAATAAAATAAAAATGAAAAACTATTACAATAATAACATATTGGCTTCTTCGGTGCCATAGCTTGAAATCTTGATCTTCACGGAACTGTGTCTTGAGCGGTTATGATTTCTACAGCCCGGTGTTATGCCGAGAAATGCACCCCTGCCGAGATTTGCATCCCCTCGCTACTACAACCACTTTTACCTCGTTTTATCTCACTTTTAGGGAATGTAATGGCGAACATATAACCAAATCCACTTCGTCTTGCATTTGTTGTACATAAACCATTCCATCTTTGTTTTTGTTGTGAACGTATTAGAATGGTAATGCACACCATATATAAATCACTTTTGAGAACTGTTATGCACTCTACCGTAAAGCTTATTATGCAGAAATAAGCTTTATGGTAGAGTGCATAACAGTTTCAACGAGCGATTTGAATAGAAAAAGGCAAAATAAACATGTTACCTGCTCAAAAGTGATTTGTATACGGCGTGCATTACCGTTCGATTACATTCACAACAAATACAAAGACAGAATGGTTTAAGTTGTATTACATTCCCAATAAATGCAAGATGAAGTGGTTTTGTTTATATGTTCGCCATTAAATTCCCTAAAAGTTAGATAAAACGAGGTAAAAGTGGTTGTAGGAGCGAGGGTATGCAAATCTCGGCAAGGATGCATTTCTCGGCATAACACCGGCTCGGCAGCTTTTATACCCGTGGTCCACACGCGGAAATGACGCGATGAGGGAGCGGAACAGTCGCCGGTGTCTGTTTTGCGGGCATACCACCGATGAACAGCGGGTTGGCCTATTTTGCGCATTTTCCATCGCGGGCAACCTGGGGTAAAAAAAAAATCGCAAAATTTTACCCGCGATACAGACGCAAACGGCTGTGTGACTGGGCCCTAAAGAACACATTTCTGACTGTCTCGTTATCATTCCCCAGCGGTGACCACCTGTCCGGCGGGTTGGACTGAAAACGCCGGCCACTGTTACTTATTTTCAACAAACACAAAGAACTGGAACGATGCACTTTCCTATTGTATCACCAGTGGTGCGAACCTACCTAGCATTTGGAGCCAAACCGAGCAGGTAATCCTTTATTTTCTCTCTGTCACACATGCCAATGTTTTTTAGTTTTTCACTTGTCCTCACTTTCTTGCAGTCCTACCTAGCACAACAATCATTAAGCGGAACTAACTGGATCGGCTTGTGGCGTCAGGATGCGAATGGTAGAGATTGGATGTGGTCTGATGGAAGGTTTTTCATTCATACTTTATCGTGAGTGTGCTTCCAGTGAGAAAACATGACTGACTTTGTATGGCACAAACTATTCGTTTTTCAGAGTGCACCCAAATGCAGGAAAGCATGAAACAAGGCAGGCATGTTTAAATGAGGATTGTATGTGGAGATATGCAGAGAAGATACAAATGCGAAAACATGTGTCAGATTGACAGAATTCAATGAGTTCAAGGTGACTAACAAAAGGGGCTCTGTAGAGGAAAGGATTTGAATAGTGTATAAAGAAAACACACTCGATCAAAGATCAAGGCTGGATGTATACAAATTCTAACTTAATCGCAAAGGAAGCGTCAAGGATTTATGGAGAGCAATCCGACGTTGAAGGTCTGTCCATGTTTTACTGAGCACAACGTGTGCCTAATTAGGCAATCAGTCCCCTTGATTGCTTGGACCTCACATTGTCCTTGATAATAAAATCTAGGATCGAACAAAACAAAAACTAAGTCCCAAAACAATAAAAAAAAAAAGTCCCTGGTCGTCTGTTCTGGCACCGAGGAGGTCCTACGGCCACTTCTGATCCCTCGTTCAGCCGCCATCAGGGAAACAGGAAATAGAGAGGTGTGTTCAAATAAGGATGGTATTTGATAACAAAATCCAGAAACAAACAAAATCCAGGTCTCAAAACAACTAAAAAAGTGTTCAAACCAAAACCAGAAACCCCCCAAAAATCTGACATGGTAATGGAGGTGACCTGACAGCCTATACTGTTGAAGAGGTCAATATAAAGTCCATTTCATTATCCCTGATGAAACAAAGCTGGTCTCTTTCAGGTTCTGGGGTAGCGGTGAGCCAAACAACTGGCGTGGCAGGGGAGAAAACTGCGTTCATCTAAAGAGTCAGATTCAAGGTCAATGGAACGATGATTTGTGCCGCCTCACCTTCCGCTACATATGCAAACGCACCTTAGGTGAGTCCGCTCCACACTTTGTTATTGGTATTAGCATGTCGCTAGGCTTGTTCCCCATGTGAGAAGAAATTATCAGAATGATAATAGTAGACAAATCCATTCAAACATTTTTCTCTGTTACCAACAACACTTGAAAATTATTGCATTTTAGTTTAGTCCTTTCAACGATTAAAAAGTGCTTGAATTCTAGATGAAGTGCTTTTAAATGCTTGAAATTGTTGTCATGTTTGTCAACAAGTCTGCATGAAATTATGATTACACTGCTCTCAGGTGAAATCACTTAGCCCTTGCACTTCTTCCTGTCGGGGGTCGGACTAGTAGATTAAAGAGAAAAAAAAGAGAGATAAAGAAATAAGAGAAAGAGTGAGGGAAAAGAAGAGAGAGGGCGGGACAAAGAAAGAGAGAGAGGGAGGGAGCGTGAAAAACAAAAGAGAAGTTGTGAGAGAGGAAGAAAGAAATCCAAAGAGAAATCCAAAGATAAATAGAAAGACAGAAGGAGAGAAAAAAAAGCGCGAAGGGTAGGAAAAGAGGAAGAGAAACGAGAGAAAAGGAAAAAATGAGGTTAGAGCAAAATAAGTTAAAAAGACACAGATGGAGAAAGAGACAGAGAGTGGGAGAAAAGGTGTGGGAGAGAGAGAGAGAGGGAGAGAGAGAGAGAGAGAGAGAGAGAGAGAGAGAGAGAGAGAGAGAGAGAGAGAGAGAGAGAGAGAGAGAGAGAGAGAGAGAGAGAGAGAGAGAAATAAACACAAGTACAGTGTCTTTGTGAGTGGCACCTGGCTTTGGCAACATCAAGTTGACATATTTCAACCTGCAGCTTGTTTTTCTCTTGCGCTTCTCTTGTCTCGCGGGCCAGATTCAATCCCTTAGTGGGCCTGATCTGGCCCGCGGGCCACCTGTTTGACACCTGTGCTCTAGATTAATGGTAGCTAGCATTCGTTTGCATGGCATCGTCCTATGAAACGTCACCGCCCCCATCAGGTCGCGCCCAATTGGATAGGAGCATGTTACACCTAAACGGGGCACTATGAAATGTGTATTAATGCAAAGATTTGGTATCAATTATAGACAAAAAAATAAGGTAGCGTTTACCAGGGGCAAATTGTAATGGGAATAACTTCCTGCAACTGAAAATGTATACAACATATTGTCATTTTACCCAACTCCTTATATGGAGAGAAATTTGCCTTAAAAACATTTAGTATGTGTATCGGTCAGATTCGCGATGTATTCGCGATTTACCACAAATTGCCAGCAGGTTACAAGTTTGAAGCTGCTGCTTTATATGCCTTATTGACACTTACAAGTGATTCTGGCAATCTCGTGTTACGTTTTTTTGGGGGTGGACCCAAGTGAAGGGTAAGCAGGAACTAAGGCAAGTGTGCTTAAAAAAGGAGGGTATTTATTATTAAAAGCAGGAACAAGACCTTTTTTCTCTTTTGTCACTGCAGCACAGACTGGCTGAGCAGTCGGCCATTCGGGCGTGGAACGACAGAAGACAGTAGCCTAACGGCACTCGAATCCATGATGCAGAAGATGCAAGAAATGTGGCTTTGACTGTGTTCTGTTTTCTCTGTTTGAAAAAAAAAATAAAATGTCTAATCCAACATTTGTCTTTTGTGTTATCTTGTATATAAGGGCATACCTTAATTAGCCTTTAAAGCGGAGTACAGTAGTTAGGTTCAGTAGAACCAAGGAATATGATATTAATCTGTTTTGAGGTGGGCATGGCGCAGGATAGAAGGCTAGGCTAATTAGCTAATGCGTCATGAACCCCATGAACCTCAAACAAAAACAGTAAGATAAAGTCATTTATAGTCACTACATCAAAAGGGGCGGCGTTAGCTCAGGAGGTAGAGTGCTCGTCTTGGGATCAAGAGATCGCAGTTCGATTCCCGGCTCCTCCGTGTTACTTGTCGAATTGTCCTTGGGTAAGACACTGAACCCCAATACCCCCAATAAGCAGGTTAGCGCCTACATGGCTGCACGGCCGCTATGGGGAAATGTGAAGCACACTGTAAAGCGTTTTGGGAAGTCTTGACTTGAAAAGCGCTATATAAATGCAGATCATTTTATTTTCATTTTAAAGGGCACTCGAAGACCACTCTATATGCTTATCAAAGCCAGAACAGTTACCATATGCTTGTCATTTAACAACAATTCAAACAAGAGTATGTTATTTTGTATAAAACATTATATACAAAAATTCAAAATCCATTCAAGTACTACTGAAGAACAAAGTAAAATGTAAATGGTCTGCATTTCTATAGCGCTTTTCAAGTCAATGAAGACCTCCCAAAGCGCTTCACAATATGCTTCAAACTTGTACACACACTAACGAACCGATTGCAGCGTCAGCCATGCAAGGCAACTACCTGCAATGGGGGCATTAGGGATTCAGTGTCTTACCAGAGGACACTTCGACACATTTTAGGAGGAGGCGTTAATCGACCTCTTGATCCCAAGACGGTCGCTCTACCGCCTGAGCTAATGCCGCCCAAAGCATCAACAAAAGAAGGATTTGCAATTAGAGCTTGAAATTCTGCGCAAAAATTAACATATTAACCACAAGAGGGCACCAGAATAATCTATAAGAAGAGTTACGGTATACAGTATCATTCCATTGTATCTTTATCCACCTTACTATTGATCAGGCATCCGGATATGAAACCTTTATAGTCTTTTGAAAACTACTTATTCCATTAAAAAAAGCAGACCAGATGATAAGTCAGAGGAAATACTAATACCTGATTTTGAACTCATCCACTCTCCAAATAAATATGAAGTAGATATTGAAAAAGAAAAAGATCATTATAAAGTCTAGCGCGTTTAGCAAAACGATTGAGGCGTCCCGTCGCTACGCTAACAAGACATCCGGCCTCACATCCATTTTGTCGCACGAGATACCGATACCTGGTTTCAATACTTATCCGCAAATAATTATGAAATACTGACAGACACGCGCTCTTGCGGTTCGCACAAAAATACAAAAATTTGGTTACATCTCATACACTTCTTTGTAAAATACAGTCTTCAATGTAAAGGAAAATCAAAATACAAGCATTAAAGAAAGTCAAAAGATAAGCATAGAGTGTTTTGTTAGATGATGCTGCTTTTTGTATGAAAGTATGAGGATATCTGCAGGAGCGCGTGACGGCTGGAACAGGATGTGTGGTGCGAAAAAGTGCAAGAATGGAATGTTCTAGAACAAACAGTAACTACCACAAGCAGGGTGATGACTCAGAGGCAGTTGGTAAACAACTGCCAGGAAACCACAACTAGGAGGGGCCAACACGTGATCTGCAGGAGAGGAAAGACCAATCAGAGCGAGCTAAGGATAACTGCAATATACACATAGCCAATAGAATTATACTAGGATGTTTTTTTGTGCTATTTGCATATTGTATAGTATAAATTAATGCTAGGCTACTCGGATGGGGGGTGCGCCTGCTGGTGGGAACAGAGATGCAGATTGTATTAAGAGGGACCCGAGACCCAATTGTTTGTATTAGTGTCACGAGGTGGGACCGGACCAGAACGGAGGCAGGAGGCAGGAAGCAGGAAGGGAGAACTCAATTGCGTTGACAATCATAACTTTTATTTAACAAAATAAAAGTCGTCCAAAACTCCGGGACAAAACAGAAGAAAAACATTCTTACACTCAGAATGGTCAAGTACAGGTTTCCTCTGACTCGAACTAAACAGGACAGGGCATAACAGAACGGAAGATATGTAATGAGCCGACACCCGCAATACCCACAACCCAACCTTAAGTAGCACCCACGCAATTAGCTGATCTGCTTCAGCTGGTGCCCAGGGGGCGGGGCAGACCGGTCGCCACGGCGACCATGACAGAGCCCCCCCCTTTAAGGGACAGCTACTGAGGTCCCAAAAAGAAAAAATTATTACCTCGCGCCCCGGAATGGTTCGACGCTCTCGATTGGGGCAACCCCGCTCCCTCCTCCGAACAGGCAGGAACGGGGAGAGGCAGGCGCCATCTGCGTCGGGCGGATCGGAATCGGCGCTCGGCAGGGGGGGTCAGACAGGCGATCGGCAGTGGAGTCGGAATGGGTCGACGATCTCGATTGGGGCAACCCCGCTCCCTCCTCCGGACACGCAGGAACGGGGAGAGGCAGGCGCCATCGGCAGGGGGGTCCGGCGGGCAAACTGGACAGGCGAAAACAGACAGGCGGAACCGGCGAAAACAGGACAGGTAAACAAGGGAGTCGGACAGGCAGAATCAGGAGAGTCGGAATCAGGACAGGCGGAAACAGGACAGGCAAAATCAGGACAGGCGGAAACAGAACAGGCAAAATCAGGAGAGTCGGAATCAGGACCTGCAGAATCAGAAGAGTCGGAATCAAAACAGGAGAGTCGGACTCAGGACAGGCAAAACAGGAGAGTCGGACTCAGGACAGGCAGAATCAGGAAAGTCGGACTCAGGACAGGCAGAATCAGGAGAGTCGGACTCAGGACAGGCAGAATCAGGAGAGTCGGACTCAGGCCAGGCAGAATCAGGAGAGTCGGACTCAGGCCAGGCAGAATCAGATCAGACAAAACAGGACAGGAAGAATCAGAACAGGCAAGACCGGACAGGCGGAATCAGAACAGGCAAGACAGGGCAGGCGGAATCAGGACCGGCAAACAGGACAGAATCAGAACAGGCAGAATCAGAACCTGACAAAATCAGTTCAGGCAAACAGGCAAAAACAGGACAGGTAGACTCAGGGCAGGCAGCGGAGTTGGACTGGCAGGCAGCGGAGTCGGAGTTGGACTGGCAGGCAGGGGAGCCGGACAGGCAGGCAAAGGAGCCGGACAGGCAGGCAGGGGAGCCGGACTGACAGGCAGGGGAGCCGGACTGGCAGGCAGGGGAGTCGGACTGGCAGGGAGGGGAGTCGGACTGGCAGGCAGGGGAGTCGGACTGGCAGGCAGGGGAGTCGAACAGGCAGGCAGGGGAGTCGAACAGGCAGGCTGGAGAGTCGAACAGGCAGGCTGGAGAGTCGAACAGGCAGGTTGGAGAGTCGAACAGGCAGGCTGGAGAGTCGAACAGGCAGGCTGGAGAGTCGAACAGGCAGGCTGGAGAGTCGGACAGGTAGGCTGGAGAGTCGGACAGGCAGGCTGGGGAGTCGAACAGGCAAGCAGGGGAGTCGAACAGGCAGGCCGGGGAATCGGACAGGCAGGCCGGAGAGTCGACCTTTTATTAGACCAAGGAATACTTGTTATAAAATAAATAATTTGGATAAAACGGAGAAGGAGCTGTAATCGCTACTTAATGGAGCCAGAGCATGCTCTGTGCACGTGACGTGAATGTTGTCCTTGTAGTGGGTTGTACATAATTTACCCACGGAACCATTGTTTAGTTAGCGAGTTCCTAGGGGGACTCTTAATTCGTCCGGTTCTAGCGACTCCCGTGTTTGTTTTATTATTGCAAGTTTACATGTCATTAAAGCAGCTCCCGTTGGCACCTTTGTTTGGCACTCCGCCTACGACTCCCGTCTCTGCTCGCTACATTCCTCTTAATAATCTTCCCCTCCGCAAATTCGCATGATTTTGGCCTGGTATCCCCGATATGGAGTCGGACCAACAAGAAGTGAAGGATGAACTAAAGAGAGAACTGACAAGGAAAACACACTCTGGTAAGAGTGAACTGTGGAGCACTTTCAAATTGATAGTCGAAAATGATACAGACTTGCGTTGGCTTCGCTGAGTGTCAAACTGACACTCAGCGAAGCCAACGCTAGAATCTTAAGGACGTACTGCTGCTGTGGATTATGGCCCAATGATCAAGTCGTCAAAATGACGGACGCCCTTAAATGTTTTCGCTACCTCTAAAAAAAAAAACCGTCAATGACAGATTGTCGCTTAATGTAACATCTGCAGTGCAGACACAGAAATATAAAAGATGTATATGTTTATACAGTTTTATTTAACTTAGGCCTAGATGTTGTAACAAAAGGCAGAGTTTAATTTGTTATCATAAATCACCCCTCCTTATAAATAAAATATGTAATTTCGGGCTCCTCTCGGGCCGGGCCAGCAAATCCAGTTAATTAGTCGGGCTCGGTCTGGGTCGGGTTTAATACCCCTCGGGCCTGCGTCGGGCTCGGGTGCTTTTTTTTGGCCCGATCTTACCTCTACTACACATCTTTGATATAGGAGGAGGAAACAGAGCGTTCTTTTAAAATTTGATTCCTGATTAGTTGAATCTTTTTATTAAAAAAATCCATAATGTCATTAGCAGAATAAGTGCAACCATTTGGGTTAAGTTGTTGTCTGGTAAGTTTCGCCACTGTGTCAAACAAAAATTTCGGATTATTCTTATGTTCAACAATAATCTTAGAGAAATACGAAGCTTTAGCTGAGGCAAGAGCTACTTTATATTTCAGCAAACTGTCACACCAGGCCAGTCAAAAAACCTCCAGCTTAGTAGTGCGCCATTTTCGTTAAATTTTTCTGCAACTTTGTTTGAGTAACCTAGTTTCTTCAGTAAACCAAGGTGTATTCTTCTTGGGTCGGAATTTATACTTTAGGGGCGCCACAGAATCAAGAACATTTACCAAAGCAGTATTGAAGTTGTTTGTAAGTGAGTCAACAGACCCAGTGTACGAAGGGAAGGCTGCAGTTACCGTAGGTAATAATTCTTTTAAGGCTAACACCGTTTTAGGGCGGATATTGCGACTGCTAAAAACTAAATTTTCCTTATCCCAGTAAACATTAAACAGCACCTCACATTTAACAAAATAGTGATCAGAGATGGCATTAGGATACGGTAACACTGTAACATTTGAGGCTACTATGCCACGGGTCAGGACAAGATCTAGAGTGTTCCCATCTTTATGAGTGGGCACATCAACTATTTGATTGAAACCAAATGTATCAATCAGTGACTTAAATGCAATTGCAAGTGAATTTGATGGGGAGTTTATGTGAACATTAAAATCACCAATAATTACAACATTGTCCGCATAAGTGACTAAGTCTGTTAACAGTTCCGAAAATTCTTCCAAAAAATGTGAGTATGGTCCAGGTGGGCGATACACAACAACTAAATAAATTGGTGTTGACATTAAGGACCTCATAACAGGTTCACTAATCACCTGTGACCTGGCCTGCACTAGTCGTCCAAAACTCCGGAACAAAACAGAAGAAAAACATTCTTACACTCAGAATGGTCAAGTACAGGTTTCTTCCGACTCGAACTAAACAGGACAGGGCATAACAGAACGGAAGATGTGTAATGAGCCAACACCCGCAATACCCACAACCCAACCTAAAGTAGCACCAACGCAATTAGCTGATCTGCTTCAGCTGGTGCCCAGGGAGCGGGGCAGACCGGTCGCCACGGCGACCATGACAATTAGATTTGTGTGTAAGGGCCCGGTCACGCAGCTGTTTGCATCTGTATCGAGGCTGAATCACGGCTACGCTTTGAGATCGCCATACAGACGAGATACAGCAGTGCTTTACACGTGGTCGGAAATTCACACGCGGTTGGCAGCGCGAAAAGAAAGGGCGTATCGAGGCTGGATCACGGCCAGAAATTTCTGCCCGTGAAGCAGACGCTGTTGGACGCTTTGAGATCGCCATATAGACGAGATACAGCAGTGCTTTACACGCGGTCGGAAATTCACACGCGGTTGGCCGCACGAAAAAGTTTTGCGCTGCTCAAAACTTTAGACCACGTGTTAACCGCGGGCGGCACACGAGGTAATGACGCGGAAATGACGCGGAACGACGTGCTATGGCCGCGGCCAGGGCGTGGTTACACGTGGGTAGGACGCGAAATTTCAGCGGGTAATCGTGGGTGGAGCATGGTCATAGCATGTTCTGCGCCTGTATCGCGGTGTTATTACGTGAAATTAGAGTGTTACGCGTATGACGGTCAAATGCCTTTCTCCGCGTATATACAGCGCGATTTGCCCAGCACACGTCAGTTGTGCTCGAGACGTCAAGGGGTGAACATGGATCCCCGTCACCGTAGTGACCTCGTCTTAATCCATTTTTATTTCTTGACATTTATTTTCATTTCATAACAAGATAATAAAATAAAAATGAAAAACTTTTACAATAAAAACATATTGGCTACTTCGGTGCCATAGCTTGAAATCTTGATCTTCACGGAACTGTGTCTTGAGCGGTTATGATTTCTACAGCCCGGTGTTATGCCGAGAAATGCATCCCTGCCGAGATTTGCATCCCCTCGCTATTACAACCACTTATACCTCGTTTTATCTCACTTTTATATCACTTTTAGGGAATGTAATGGCGAACATATAACCAAATCCACTTTGTCTTGCATTTGTTGGAAATGTAATACAACAAACCATTCCGTCTTTGTTTTTGTTGTGAACGTAATCGAACGGTAATGCACACCGTATATAAATCACTTTTGAGAACTGTTATGCACTCTACCGTAAAGCTTATTATGCAGAAATAAGCTTTATGGTAGAGTGCATAACAGTTTCAATACGAGCGATTTGAATTTAAAAAGGCAAAATAAACATGTTACCTGCTCAAAAGTGATTTGTATACGGCGTGCATTACCGTTCGATTACATTCACAACAAATACAAAGACGGAATGGTTTAAGTTGTATTACATTCCCAACAAATGCAAGACAAAGTGGTTTTGGTTATATGTTCGCCATTAAATTCCCTAAAAGTGATATAAAAGTTAGATAAAACGAGGTAAAAGTGGTTGTAGTAGCGAGGGGATGCAAATCTCGGCAAGGATGCATTTCTCGGCATAACGCCGGCTCGGCAGCTTATATACCCGTGGTCCACACGAGAAAATGACACGGAAATGACGGGATCAGGTAGCGGAACAGTCGCCGGTGTCTGTTTTGCGGGCATACCACCGATGAACAGCGGGTTGGCCAATTTTGCGCATTTTCCATCGCGGGCAACCACGGGCAAAAAAACCCCGCAAAATTTTACCCGCGATACAGACGCAAACGGCTGTGTGACCGGGCCCTTAGGAATAAATCCACTCGTGTGTGAAATGCCAGGGTCCTTCTTTCTTTTCTTTCTTTCTTTCTATTGCAGAACGAGCACGCATAAATAAAAAAAATGACTATTGTGGGATGATTGGCGTTTGGGTAAGGTCAGAAATTGGAGTCAGATTACCAATGTAAGTGTGTATTGATAAAGTAATAATTCCAACAAATGGATAAGTAATGCTTACGAGGTAGTTCTTGTAGACTGTCAGTGTGTGACCCCTTTTTAAAAGCGAGTTATAAGAAGTGAGTTACAAATGAACAAAAATATATTTCGCCATTGAAATATAACATTGAAGTTTGATTGGAAATTCATTGTAGTAAATATTTGATCAAATAACAAAGTGAATAAGTGAAAAAAGTATATCAGAGAATACATTTTTTTTGTTCCCTGTTTCAATAAAATCTAGTAATAAAATACATCATAGACATCATAGCAAGTTACATTAGGAAATCTTTCATCGTTGCTTGCTCCGGGCAGAACACGCACGCCAGCATACACGACAGTCAGGACCTGCGTTTATCAATCGTTAGCAAGACATTGCTTGGAAAATCCAATCTCTCCTTTTCAGACAAGACCTTCGTTTTGACTCCACCTGGTGATGACGTTATTCACAATGGACATACAAATCTGAACTAGTAAGATTTAGTGAGGGTTTTTTTCCCATCCAGGCAAAATTTCTGAGTTCCTTGGGCAAAAGGAAATCTTGGTGATCTGTTCAGCCAATTGCAAAACGACATATTCATGACGCCACGTAAAAAAAAACAAGAATAGACCAGGATCTGCAAATTTTGACATTAAAAGCCTCGGGAACTATTGAGGATATAAAAACACATTTGGTGAATTCAGAGAGCTTGTAATCTCAATTTTTATATAAAATGTTCAAAGATTTTCAATGTGAGCACCTTTGGTTACACGACACACATTAAGCCGATAGTCAAATTCTTGTCAAACCCGTCACAGTGTTGCATTGTCAATGGATGCAACAGCTTCTGCGATGACTGTTTTGTGCTTTGTTGAAGAAGAAGAAGCTGTCTGCAGACCATTCTTGTTTGAAAGAGCAACAGTCAATGGTGAGACATACCTCAACATGCTGGAAAATTGGTTAAAGCCCACTAACGTTCGGATGGGCCGTCAGATTGTTTAGAAGCAAACGCGTGATTTCACAATGTCGGCTGTCAGTAAAATACGTCATGCCACATAAAATTGGAACAATATTTGTTTTCATTGCTATGCAGATGAGATTCCAACTTTATCTGCCACTGGAGACAACTGGACAGTTAAATTGTAGAAATCGGGAGGTTTGCTTTACTGAGATTCAAAGATGGATGTCACTTATTTTTTGCGCCTTAACCCGGAAAAAAATTAAATGTTGTTTGTTGGTCCAGCTCATTGTCGTGAGTTGTTTTCAAACACTGCCCTGAACCTAGATGTTGCTGTTATGGACTTTTTGTACTATTTTACAGGCTTGAGGCGTTGTTGCTGTCATGCAGTTTCCGGAAAAATTTCAACAGTGTTCTCTTTTATTGATGTTTACTATGTTTGTGTACTGTTACCCAATGCTAAATCTTTTCCACCCTGGTCATCCTGGAAGGTGGATTGACACTTGTGGGACCTCTTTTTGGGGTTTCTTTTTTCCTCACGCTGGAGTTTTGAGTTTTTTCTTGTCCGCATGTTAATTTGGGATCAGGCAATGGCATAGTTGTAATCCTGTCCTTCGAGACATTTATGTGATTAGGGGCTATACAAATGAACATGACTTGATATAGTTTGCCGGTCTTTGGTTGGAGCAATACGAAATAATCATTCACATGTCAAGTGTGACAAATGAAAAACCTCTTTTATTGCGATTAATGAGGAACACAATTCACTGTGATAAGCATAAGTTGCAAAAACATTTTAAGATGTGTTCTGCCGGCCCTCACAAGCATTTAAATCATGTTCCAAAAAAATAGACACTGTAACAAAAATAAAGCAAAATATGTGAATGTGGGGGCAGTGGTTAGCGCATGTGCGGCACAGTTCATGTCATGGGAACCTCCTGCGTGGGTTCAAATCCAGCTCCAGACTTCCTGTGCGGAGTTTGTATGTTCTCCCCGTGCTTGCGTGGGTTTCCTCCGGGCACTCCGGTTTCCTCCTACATTCCAAAAACATGCATTTTAGGTGAATTGGCTGGTCCAAATTGTCCCTAGGTGTGAATGAGCGAGTGAGTTGTCTGTCCCCGTGTGCCCTGCGATTGGCTGGCAACCAGTTCAGGGTGTCCCCCGCCCACTGCCCGGAGATGGCTGGGATGGGCTCCAGCCTCCCTGCGACCCTAATGAGGATAAGCGGTACAGCTGATGAGATGAGATGAGATGTGAATGTGATTTTGGGGTTTAAGGTGGGCTTTTACTCCCTCGGGTGGACTTCAAGAGCCTCATGGAGAAATGATCTCCTCAGTCTGTCCGTGGAACAAGACAGAGACAGCAGTCTGTCACTGAAGCTGCTCTTCTGTCTAGACATGAGGCTGTGTAGTGGATGTAGTGAACTGTTCATAATTGCCAGCAGCTTGTTCAGTGCACGTCTCTTAGCAACAGTTGTCAGGCTGTCCAGCTCTGTGCCCACAACAGAGCCCGTTTATTCAGATGAGGCATCCTTCTTCTTAGTGCTGCCTTCCATACACGCTGTCGCACAAAGTTTGATAGAACATCTGCATGAGCTTTTAGCAGATGTTGAAGGACGCCAGCCTTCTGAGGAAGTACAGTCGGCTTTGTCCTTTCCTACACTTCTGTGTCCGCAGTCCAATCCAGTTTATTGTCCAGCTGCATACCCAGGTATATACCCCCTGTCAGTCCCAGCAGTATGGGATTGCAAATAATGGGTCTTTGCCGCACGATTATACTTCATTTTAAGCCGAAGTGCAATAATGGTGAAAAAAGAGCTGCCAGGCTGGCCAAACATGCTCTGGAAAAAATGGATTGCAGTTCATTTTTGTCAGAGGACAGAACAGCTAGGCCAGCACGGCGGCGCAGTGGTTAACGCGTGTGCGGCACAGTTCTCGGGTCATGGGTTCAAATCCAGCTACCAACCTTCCTGTGTGGAGTTTGCATATTCTTGCATGTTTTGCATGCATGTGGGTTTCCTCCGGGCACTCCGGTTTCCTCCCACATTCCAAAAACATGCATGTCAGGTAAATTGGCCGGTCCAAATTGTCCCTAGGTGTGAATGAGCGAGCGAACTGGCTGGCAACCCGTTCAGGGTGTCCCCTGCCCACTGCCCGCTGTGGATGGGCTCCAGCACCCCCGCGACCCTACTGAGGATAAGCGGTGCAGATAATGGATGAATGGATGGACAGAACAGCTAAAAAAAAAAAAAAGCCACCTGGCCTCACAAAAATGGGGTTTGGCTGGTGTTTCTTGCAGCAATATACTATCAAGGATAATACATTGCAGAATAGAATAGAATAGAATAGAATAGAATAGAATAGAATAGAATAGACCTTTATTATCGTTGTTACAAAATGGGTTAAACATATTGTGACAACAAAATTGGACGTGGCACTCCAAGTTCACATTTCACTGAGAGAATAAAAAAAATGTGAGAATGCTCTCCACTGTGGCTCTGTAGAAGGACATCAGGAGCTGCTGTTTCAGATGTTTTTTCCCGAGCACTCTCAGGAAATGGAGTCGCTGCTGGGCCTTCCCTACCACCGCTCTGGTGCTTGCAGACCAGGAGAGGTCATCGGAGATGTGCACTCCCAAGAATTTGAAAGAGTGGACTCTCTCTACACAGTCTCCGTTTAGAACGAGTGGTGCTGGGTTCCTGCCTTTCCTCCTGAAGTCCAGTATGAGTTATTTTGGGTCGGAGGTGTAGACGATAAAAAGCATATTACCGGTGATGCACTGAGGCAATAGTGTACACAAAGGGTGTCAACCGTGCTGCTTGCAGGCCAGATCAAGACATTGCTAAGAGAAGCACAAGAGAAAAAATGAACTTGTGGTTGTTGCCACTCACAAAGCAACTTTTTCTTTCGTTTTCTTGATGTTTCTTTCTTTCTCTATTTCGGTTTCTTTCTAGATAGATAGATAGATAGATAGATAGATAGATAGATAGATAGATAGATACTTTATTCATCCCCGAAGGGAAATTCACTTTCTATTCATTTCTCTCTCTCTCTCTCTCCCGATTGGCTGAGACGCATTGACTGATTGCTTCTTGGAGTACTTAAACACGTTCTTTTGAACTGTGCTTTGACTGAGCGTTTGTTAAACTTTGGTGAAACCCTCTGTAAGATTCCTGCAAGGTCTCTGAGAAATGCCTAGTTTGTATATTTGCCTGTGTTTGATCCTGCTTTGTTTTTGGTCTGGTCCGTTTGTTTTTTGGACAACTTTTGTTTCCCCAATAAATTGTGAGTACGTTTACGCGAATGTATCCTTTTTTCCTGTTTCCCGCTCCGCTTCGTGACAGAACGCTCAGGCCAGACATGGACCCAGCGGACGCTCACACAAGCGCAGATTAGGGAAAGTTAGACACTCACTATGCTCTCCAGTAGTTGGATCGGACGGAGGGCGCTGTCTGGCGATCGCCCAGTGATGTCACAGCCCTTCAACTGCAGGTCGAGCAAACTCAACGAAGCATATGGCGCCAGATGGAGCAATTAGCTCAGCGGACTGAGTTCATGTCGCGTCAGCTGAATGAGCTCCTGTCGGCAGTGGTCCCGCCTCCCAGGGCCCTTTCTCCGGCTGCGCCATCACCTTTCCTGCCCATCCGACCCACGGCCCTGCCCGCCATGGCAATTGTTGTGCCTCGAATGGGGTTTCCGGGAAGATTTGGCACCAAGCTGTCGGCATCAACGCCGCGCCTGTCGGCATCAACGCCGCTCGTGTCGGCCAACCTTCCGTACCCGTCTGTTGGTCAGACTCCCCTGCTCCCAGGTCTGACTTCCCAGCTCGTCTGTTTGACTCCCCGGCTCGTCACTCCGATTCGTCTGCTTGCCAGCCTGGTTCGTCCGCCCGCCACTCCGTTTCGTCTGCCCACCACTCCGATTCGTCTGCCTGCCACTCCGACTCTTCGACTCGCCCGTCTGACTCGGCCAACTCTCCTGCAACGCCCGACCTGTCTGAGGTTCCCGTCTGCTTGCCTGATTTTCCTGTCCGCCTGTCAGACTCATCCGTTTGCCTGCCATGCCTGTTTGTCGACCTGTCTGCCTGCCTGATTCACCCGTCCGCCTGTCTGATTCTTCTACCCGCCAGTCCGACTCATCTGCTCGCCACTCCGATTCATCCACATACCAGCCCGGTTTGTCCGCCCGCCACTCCGATTCTTCCGCCTGCCGGCCCTGCCTCTCCCTGTTCCTGCTTTCTCAGAGACTGAAGTGGGGCCACCCTCCTCGGGAGCATCAGCCCATTCTGGGGGGCAATGTATTTGGGTTTTGTTGGGACTTCAGGAGCTATCCCTTAAAGGGGGGGATTCTGTCACATCTGGCGCGGTTGCCATGGCGCACAGTTGGTCACAGCCGGGTAGCGCCGGATTCTGGCGCGGTTGCCATGGCGCCCGATTGGCAGAGACGCATTGACTGATTGCTTCTTGGAGTACTTAAACGCGTTCTTTTGAGCTGTGCTTTGCCTAAGCGTTTGTTAAACTTTGGTGAAACTTTGTTTAACTCTGAAAAATGCCTAGTTTGTACATTTGCCTGCGTTTGATCCTGCTTTGTTTCACAATATTATATTTCAATATGACGTTTAACAGCAAACATAATGTGAGGTTTGAACAACCCTTCTCGAAAATCTTAATAGCAATCAAGCGTATTCACAATTTCGTTATATAACATCTTTGTTAGTGTCAATAGATCCGTCCAGGCCAAAGTCGATTGTTTTTGGTCTGAACAAATCCACCGACACCAACAGCAGCAAAACAAACACGACAATCTCAACAGCAAACAAGCATATTCACAATTTTGTTATATCTGACAATATGACGTGACAATATGACGTTTTAACATTTTTTCCTGACATTTTCAACATCAATTAAACAATTTCAGAGTTATTATCTTTTAACAGTAGTTAACCAACGTGTAAAGGGCAATACTATTGTGCAAGGGCATAGCTCTGCAATCCCACCCTCCCAAGCAGCATCCTCCAGTCCTCTGTGTGAGTCCTCTCCCTTCTTACTTCTACTTTCCACAACCAGGCCGTTGCTGCCGGGACCCCCACAGTGTAGCTCCGGTTCCCCCCTCCGAGTGGGTGCAGACAATTCTTCTTTATGGCTGCGTCCTGGGCCCGCCGCTCGCAGATTGTATGGTATCTGCAGCCATTTGGAGCACAGCCACGGGGGGGATCTGCCTGCACCTCCATACCAGCAGGTTTCTGGAGGTCCAGATGGCGTCCTTGATGGCGGCGAGAGTGAGCCAGTCCCTGGCAAAGTCGTTCCGTGACCTCCTCGACCAACTCACCCCGTAAAGCACGTACTGTGCGTCAGGGACCTCCCCTGCTGGCAAGTCCGGGAATTTTCCTAGTTGGTCGGCCATTGTCCACAAGTCCTCGGCAGCGCTGCACTCACAAAAAAGGTGCCTCACCGACTCCTGGGCGCCACAGCCAGGTCGAGGGCATGTCGAAGTCGCTGACAT
This sequence comes from Urocampus carinirostris, assembly GCF_059441175.1. NCBI lineage: Eukaryota > Metazoa > Chordata > Actinopteri > Syngnathiformes > Syngnathidae > Urocampus > Urocampus carinirostris. Next base: position 3,192,501 of record NC_142358.1, on the reverse strand, counting down.
TCCTCGGTGGTGCATTGCGGCTCTGACTGGGAGAACCTCATGAGCCACCATCCATGACAAGTCTCGTAGTCTGTGTGGAAGGGCAGGATGATTCACGTAGCTCCAAACCGTTGTAGGTTCGCCAAACGCAAGCCCCCACAGAGGACTTACTGTTGCTCGCCCTTGCACAATAGCAATAAGGGCCCTGTGGTTATGTAAAGTGTGACATTCTTGTGTTTCTAAATCAAACTTCTTTAAAAATTTCCGAATAAAGAGATGTGTTGGTGGCAAGTTAAATGAAACTGGAATCAAACGATTGTTTGGTTCAAGCTTTAGCTTCCGCAAATATGAGCCCATCCAAAACCGGGTCATCGCTTGACTTTTCGGGTTGTTGGGTGGGCCCATAGCGTTTTGGAAGTGGAGAGAGACATATTTGCTTCCCCGGAAAAGCTGGAGGTCAGGCACTCCTTTCCCCCCTTTTTCCTTTTTCTTTTTCATTGCATCTCTTTTTATCCTTTCCCACTTTGAGATAAAGTGAAAGATGGCTCGGTCCAGTTGTAACAGCACGTTCCTTTTGGGCATAAAAACTAAACTGATTGATAAAAGCAGTGGGAGGATGATCGCTTTGATGATTAGGACCTTACCCTCTATTGTCAGTTTTCTTAGTGTCCAAAAAACAAGTCTTTGCTTAACTTTCCTTGTCACGTTGTCCCAGTTGGTCTCGCCTCCTCCATCCGCATTGAATTTTATCCCTAGGACTTTCTGGTCTGTCTTTAACACCGTCAGTGGGAGTCCTGCCTTTTCTGTCTCTTTCCACGGTCCATAAAACTTCACTTGTGATTTTTCTCTATTTAGCCTTGACCCAGACACCCTCCCAAACAGGTCAGTCAAGTCAAGGGCTCTTCTAACAGATACGCGGTCAGTACATAAAATATTAAAATCATCCATGTACAAAACACACTCGGTAATTTGTCCCCCACTTCCTGGGATATTGATCCCTTCGACAAATCTATCTTTTCTTAACATTTGTGCCAAAGGTTCAATGCAAAGAACATAGAGAAGGGGAGACATAGGGCAACCTTGACGTACACCGCAGTTGATCTCGATTGCTTCTGATAAATTCCCGTTAATCATGAATTTGCTGTAGATGTCTCGGTATAGCAGTCCCACCCACTTGATGTATTTTTGGGGAAAACCACATTTTTGCAATACCCTGAAGAGGTATTGGTGCATCCCTCGATCAAAGGCTTTCTCAAAGTCTAGGTTTAGGACCGCTAGTCGCATGTTTCTGTCTTTCGCATAACAAATGGTGTCACGGATCAGCATGAGACTCTCGCTGATCTTCCTTCCCACGATGGCACAGGTTTGGTCCGGATCAACCAAGTCTCCCAAGACTACAGACATTCGTGTTGCTAGAAGCTTGCTGAAAATTTTACAGTCCACGTTTAAAAGCATTATGGGTCGCCAGTTTTTTAAGTCAGTTTTGTCTCCTTTTTTGTGCAATAGAGTAACTATTCCTATTCTGAAACTGTCTGGCATGTTGTCTCGACTGGAAAATTCGTTAAAAACAGTAATATGATCTGGTGCTAAAATATCCCAAAAAGTCCTGTAGATTCGAGGTTGAGCACCTCCTCCCCGGGTGATTTGCCTTTTTTCATAGTCTTTATGTAATCATTCAGTTGGTCTTGGGTAAAGTCCGATGTTAAAAAGGGGTCTTGACGCACTGATCTTGAAATATGATCTAATACATGCCCCATTTCATTCTCATGTGTTTCGTTCTTTTCATATAATTTTTTGTAGTAGTCTTCAACTAATTTGGTTATTTCACTACTTTCCTTTGTTATTTGCCCGTTTTTGTTTTGAAGTTTAAAAAGCCCCTCACTTTTGCTCATATTTTTTTTTAAAAAGTAGCGTGTACATTTTTCCCCTTCTTCTATTTCTCTTTCTCTGCTTCTTATTATGATGCCTTTGCTCATTATTTCCGCCAAAGCCTTTAGTTCTTGTTTGGTCTCTCTGATTTCATCATTAAAGTCCATCCCCTTTTCTGTTAGGATGAAATAGCGTCGGAGTCTTCTTTGTAGTCTCGACATGCGTTTCATCTCTTCTTTCTTGTTTTTCCCTGCATTTTTAAAAAAGGTCTGTGTTCGTTTCTTTGTCATTTCCCACCATTGTGCTCGTGAATCAAACGAGTCTTGAAGGGTCTGCCAGTCTTAAAGGGACATTGTAGGTCAGAGGACCTATCGAGGGGTCTCTTACTTCCCTGCCCACAAATGGTCAGATTTTTTCCCTCGCCGACTTCCTCCGGCTCAACTTCATACAGTTCCCTTGTGGGCTTTTCCATCGGCAATCGGCTTTCTTCTAAATCTCTTCTCTTTGTTTCCGGTGTTTTCACCACCCCCAATTTTGTCTTACTTTTACCCCTCTTTCCAGTGCCCTAATGGGTTTTTGGAGAGTCGTTCGCCTTTTCGATTTGTTTGTCTTCTCCAAATCCCGCTAGTGGCGTAGCAAACAAATTTGCTAATTTGGACTCTCTTCCAGGCCCTTCATGATTAATATGAGTTTTTGGAGTGGCAGTTGCCTTTTCTATTTGTTTGTCTTGTCCAAATTCAGGTATTCTATGAAAAATCGAATTAGAATTTCCAGGTCCTTCCTGATTCAAATTTGATTCTTTGGTCTCTCCTCCAGGGGTTTTGGTAGGGACTTCTGTATTTTCAATTTGTTTGTCTTGTCCATTTTCTTTGTGCATTTCTTGATCATCTTCATTGGGTATTTCCATAACTTTATTCATTTCCTGTTCATCTTCATTGGGTATTTCCATAACTTTATTCATTTCTTGTTCATTTTCATTTGGTCATTATCTAATGTTTTCTGACATCATTTCATTGTCTTTGTTGTCTTTGTTAACTGCCTTCCTAGCTTTCAATTTGTTAGCAAACGATTTCGGGCAGTTCCTATAGAAGTGGTTCGTTTCTCCACAGAGGTTGCATTTTCTGCTATTGGTACATTCCTCAAAGGAATGTCCAATTGTCCTGCACTTTCCACAAACAATTCAATTACATACCTCAGCCAGATGCCCATGCTCACCACATTTGCGACAGAGTTTCGGTTGTCCTTGATAGTGGATAAAGCCACGGTTTTCCCCCAGGACTATAGTCGACGGGAGGTGTTTCAGTCCCTGAAAGCCCTGAGGATCTTGCCATTGTTGGATGGGTATCCTCCAGGCACCAGTCCGATAGCCTTTCTCATCCCTCACCTTCATAGCCTGGCCTTTTACCGAGCAGTATCTACTCAACCAATAACAGACGTCATCAGCACTTACCTCATTAAACATTCTGACAATGACTATCTTGTTAGCATTATCAGTCAGCTTCTCCACTGTAAATCCAGAAAACTGGGGCCTCACCCCCTCAAAGCGATTCCAAAACTCTTGATAAAGAGCTGCCGTTACAAAACTTACATCAAAGCCCTTGCCGGAAGGCATTTTTATGACAGCATGTATCTCCTCCTTTTTAAACTTCAGAAGCTTTTCAATAAACTTGTTAATAAAATCCAGCCTTGACATTCCCTCCGAAATTGCCACAACATCTTTGAGCAAGAATCGTACGCAGTTATGTCTCCGCCCGCCGGCATAATGCCGGCCATGGCAGGACTCGGCTGCTTTACTTCTAGCTCTGTCAAAATGGTTCGAATTGTAAAATTAATAGTTAACAACACACTCAAAACCGACGCCAATGAGAGTATAAACGCAGAGAATGAGCAGTGCTAACCTGATCCGTCCGCCATCAAAGACCTATGCGCCTTATATATGGATCAATATTAAGTCGCATGATTGCTGTTGAGATTGTTTGTTTTCTGTTATTAGTGTCAATACATTTGTTCAAACCGTTTGTTTTTGGACAACTTTTCTTTCCCCAATAAATTGTAAGTATGTCTACGCGAATGTATCCTTATTTCCTGTTTCCCGCTCCGCTTCGTGACACTTTCTTTGACTTGCCCTCTCTTTCTCCCTCTTTCTCTTTCCCTCTCTTTCCCTTGATTGCTTTCAATTTATTTGTTTCTCTCTTCCATTCATTCTCTTTGTCACTTTCTTACTCTTTCTCTGTATCTCTAGCTTTCTTTCTCTCTTTTTTTTAATCTGTTACTCTGGCCCCCATGAAAAATACATTTCAACTTTTTGGCCCCCAAGCACAAACGAGTTTTACACCCCTGGTGTACACCCTTTCATGGCAATTTTAGCATGTTTCAAGGGAAAAAAAACAGGAAAATATAGGGTCCATCATAACAACTTAATTTATTTGGTTGTTTTAGTGTTCAAGTTTCTTCAGTAAATTGTTAGTTAAAGAAAATCCTATAAATCTTAGAATGCATATGTTAATTAGAATTTCTAAAATTTAAAAAAACAGTGACAAGAAATTCTTATGAAATTGGTATGTAGCCAATCCTTTAGATTATAAGGTTGAAAAGGGTTTTCTTTTGGTTTCCCTGACAGGAGACCCAAATTAGTTTGCTTACATAATTCCAACAAGGCGAAATGATAAACTCACCTTTTAGTTTAATCGGTTCATCGATTATTTGTTAAAATAGTTCCTTCACCACCTAAATATTGCTACACAAATACCCAAAAGATGGGGAATCAACTGAAAAAATATTTCTTTCTTAATAAATTTATTTTCATTCAGACATGGACCCAAACAGATAATCACATGAAATAGTTGAACGAAAGTAAATTTTTGGGAATAAATGTCCAATTGTTTTACTTACAATACCTTGCACTTTTCTTTCCCCAGAAAAACATTTTCTTTCAGAAACACAATGATAATTTCCCTGTTATTGACAAGAACAAAGTTATACAGATAAAAATAATATAGAGTGCTCACAGAAAGACATTTGATTTGATCTGATTCAAGAGACGGGCAGACAAAGGGCAGTCGTGAGAAGGTGACATCCTAGATTGCTTGTAGGTGCAGCCATTTTGACACTCCGGGCAGGGAACAGGAGCAGGACCTTTTGTAGGTATGCAAATTGTGTTAAAGAAAATAATTTATTAGAACACATGCTAATGTTTTGTTTTCTTTCATGTACCGCAGGTGTCTCACACTCATTTATATATATATATATATATATATATATATATATATATATATATATATATATATATATATATATATATACATATAAATTTTGAGTTTCTGTTTTTTTCTACAAATTTTAAGGCATTGGAGATCATTTTAGCTGAACAGCCAACAATTTTTTGCACCCTTTATAAGTTCTTCTCTTTCCAATCAACTTTTTAATCAAAGAATGCAGGTCTTTGAAGCCCTGTCTTGAACGACCCATTTTCCTCAAATGCATGTTCGACCTGTGCTGGCTTCATCATCGTTAAATCAGCCCCCAATATTGATGAACTCAGTGATTGGTTTCCACAATGCTATTTTTTTGGAACACACACTTTTTGAACTATTTGCCTAATTGCACAGCCTTCGGAGCGTGCCTATTATAAATGCTGGGTATTGTTTGTTTTCTGAGAATCTACTGCACCTACTGGTAACTAGTCTGGCATGTATCACTGAAAAATATAATATAAACCAGGGATATTATGGTTAGTCACATTGCACTGACATTATTTTAAACAGCACTGTGTCTGCATGAATGTGGGAAGGAACACTACATGTTCAGTGCCTAATTGGAAAAACATTTTTTTCTTTATATAATCCCTTTCAATCTTTTCTTTATTTTCCTTTTTAGCTGTTTAGCTGTGAACTGTTTAAGTCTAGGCTGAAAACACACTTCTATTATATAGCATATGGATGACCTATATTTAATGTTGAGAATATCTGTGTATTATTTGTTATTGCAACATCCATTGCAGCTTGGTCATCCTGGAAGGGGGATTACCACATGTGCGGTCCCTTCTTAAAGTTTCTTCATTTTCCTTATGTTGAGTTTTTGAGTTTTTCCTTGCCCTCATGTAGGTTCCAGATCAGAGGATGGTTTAATAATAGTCTGTGGTTTGCAATAGTCTGTACAGCCCTTTGAGACTCCCTGTGATTATGGGCTATACAAATAAGCATGACTTGACTTGACTAGATTTGATTTCTTTTTTTGTGTTTCTTGAGAAAGGCTGACTGAAAATTGGACGAAAAAGGGTGCTTTTTTGTTCACTTTCAGTCTCCGTAGTTATTGTCTTCTTTGGGTTGATTTTTGTTTGCACTACATATTACAGCAACATTTAGTGGACACATGTAAAACAATGTCCCTTTAAGAACAGCGCAATATTTTCATTAGCTCTGTTTTTGTATCCGCAGAAAAAAAACATTTCCGCAAACCTAGCCCATATCCTAGTTTCAGCAGCCCCCATCTCAATTGAGTTTGAGACCCCTAATGTACAATTAATTTACAATTTCCACTACTATGCAACAGCTAAGAAATAGCTTGAAACAAAGTAGCTCACAAAATGTCAATCCTCAGATTCTATGCTGCGAAAATTACACTGTAAAACAGTTGGGTTAAAGAAATGACCAATCCAATACAGTAGACCAACATGATACGGCAACCCCGCTTTCGAATGTGGAATAAGATCTTTGTTCAGGCCCTCGTTATGGCATTTTCTCCACGATATGATGTCCACAACAAATTATTTTGTGTTTCCAAAAAGTTACAAAGTTCAAACTTTGCAGTGTTTGTACATAAGACCACTTTCACCTCTAAGATGCCTCTCTGCTATTGGTTCATGTCATATAAAAATCTGCTGAACTACCTACCACAACACTTTTATTGTCATTCAGTTCAGAATTTTGTTAAGACTTTTCTAGTTCGTGATACAATACTGTATTTTTTGTACAGAATTTATGCTAAAGGAAAACAAGAGGATGATAACTAAAGAAACAAAACAAAAATCCGAAATACCCACGCAAAGTTGCATAGCCGTAACGAATCGCTGATCGAAAGTATCATTAAAAATAAGGTGTTCAATGCAAGGAAATATTCTTAGGCAGGGGTGTCCAAACTTTTAAGAAAGCGGGACAGATTTGGTAAGCTGAAAATGTGTGAGGGCTGACTATTTAGCCTGGCATTCTTTGAACAGTCTAGGAGGAATTCACCCTCTGTGAAAGGTTTGCAGGGCTTGCCGATCAACGTTGCGACCCCGTAGTCCGCCTTTTTCTCTTGAGTCGCAGGATCTTGTCAAAAAACGCTGCTGTGCCGTTAAAACAGCTACCAGTTGCTTCACCTTTCCACAGCGTTCATTTCCAGTTAGCTTTTTGTCGTCGGTATGTTTTGTCTGTGGTCTACATTACTGGCTAGCCAAATATTAACTTTATGCCAGAGGCTACAAGCCAGTGAAAATGTGATCACAGGCCTTAACTGGCCCCCGGGCCTGGCTTTGGACGTGCCTGTTTTAAAGGCATGACGATTGTCACAAGTCGAAGTTTTAAAACATTTTTCATTTTTTAATCTGCTGTCGCCAGCTTCTTTCCCCACCGCCCCCCTCTGCATTCACTTGCTACTCAACTGGACCGGCTCAAGTCATGTCACACAAAGGTAAATCAAATTTCATTTTTTTCCCGGTATATTAATTTACAATGTTATTTATTTAAATGCCCTGTTTTGTTTTTATCTGGGGGGTCCGGAACAAATTAACTAAATAGCATAGGTTTATCTCATCTCATCTCATTAGCTGCACCGCTTATCCTCAGTAGGGTTGCGGGGGTGCTGGAGCCCATCCCAGCAATCATCGGGAGTGGGCAGGGGACACCCTGAACTGGTTGCCAGCCAATCGCAGGCATAGGTTTATATTTCCTGCTAAAAGGCAATTTGCTCTTTAAAATACATACCTTATTTCAGTAAATCATTAGTTGCAAACTAACCTGTTGACTAGTTCGCCTCATCAGCCACAATTTTGTTAGTTTCAAGTTCGCTAGCCATTCTCTTCTTCCGGGAACCAAGGGCTTTGAAAACAACAACAACAACAAAGTGTTAAAGTCACACAATTACGCATTGCATCACAGGTGGTTTCATTTAGGATTAAATCTTCATGCAGAATTCTAAATGTTATATTTACTTAAATCAGATTAGTTTCACCAAATTGATTTTGAAACAATCACAATTAAAGCAAAATAGTAAATGAACTCCTTTTTTTAAACACAAAATTTGTACTTTTGTCGTATATCTGCATTTAGATATTTGTAGTTTTTCTGTAATTTTTTTTTGTTATTTTGTGGTATTTCTGCAGTAGTTTTTCAGTGCAAACACCATTAGACTCTGGCTTCCGTCTGTCTCGTCCTTACATGTATCGTACTCGTCTGCCCCCGGCTTCCCAATCATCTCTGGCTGAATTTTTCCTTCCTTCGACCACGCTCCGATCTCCCGCCCCGGCTACTCGACCCGTTTTTCCCACCGACCATGCTCTGCTCTCCCGCCCCGGCTACTCAACTCGTTTCTGCCTTCCGACCACGCTCCGATCCCGTGAGATCCCTGCTCCTCCTGCCCAGCGATCGCCGGATTTCTGGCGCTTGCTTTCCCGTACTTGACTTCTCAGCTTCTGCAATTAAGTTGTTATGAAACATTACGCATTTGGGTTTACCATCTGTTCTGGATCTGACAAGTATTTTTTTGTTGGATTACTGTATCTGCTTTTTCAGTGCTTCTGTTGTAATATAGCTGTCGTAGTATTTTGTATTATAATGGTGTTTTTGTAGCATTTCCATCGTATTATTTTTGGAGTATTCCTGTAGAATTTCCCTAGTAGTATTTTTGTAGTATTTCTGTAGAAGTGTCTCATATCAAACTGACATGGGGACTGTTTTGGCGCAGTCCATTGTCACTCGAGATAAAAGGAGACGGAATGATTTTTGTGGCATTTCTTGCTAGATTTCCACAGTATTATTTTTGTAGTATTTCTGTAAAAGTATTTTCGAATTGTTTCCATAAAATGTCTTTTGTAGTATTTTCATAGTAGTATTTGTTTGTATTTCTCTAGCTTTATTGTCATTTTTGTAGTATTTTCCTACTAGAACTTTTGTAGTATATCTGTGGTATTTTTGTAGTCTTACTGTAGTTGTATCTTTGTAAAGTTTCTGTCTTAATGTTCGGGTAGTAGTATTCCTGTAGTAATTATGTTGTACTGTTTCTGTAGCAGCATTTTTGTATTATGTTAATACCGTGGTGGTATTTTTGTAGAATTTCTGTAGAAGTATGTTTCAAGTTTCTCCATTGGAGTATTTTTGCACTATTCGCATAGTAAATATTTTTTAGCATATCTGTAGTATTTTTGTAATATTTCTGTCATAATATTCCATTATTTGTTATTTTTTTACTACTTCTGTCGTAATATTCCCGTTTTTTGCATTTTTTTTGTACATAGTATTACTCCAGTGGTATTTTTGTCAATTGTTCATTGTTATATTTTTGTAGTATAACTTTAGTTCACTGTTCGCAAATCCCTTGACCACCTGGGTCGTCGGGGCAGCATTTCCAGTGGTGTGTCTTGGGCAAGTACAGCTTGGCAGCACCTATCCTTCTCCAGGCTGTTTTTTTGGAGTCTTGTAGCTTTTGTATTTTTTTAGTCATTTTGTAATATAACTATCGTTACATTTTTGTAGTATTTCTGTCGTAATATTTCTTTAGTAATATTTCTTTAGTACCGTAAACTCCGGACTATAAGCCGCTACTTTTTCCCAAATGTTCAGCCCTGCGGCTTATTCAGTGAAGCGGCTAATTTATGGAATTTTTCTAACGGCCACGAGCGGCGCAGGAATTCAAAAGGTAAGATTAAGACCAGTTGAATATGAGCGCCAAGAAAGACAGTAACCTCTAAGTTATAGTGTGTATTTTCATTAATTTCAAGGTACCGTATTTTCCGCACTATAAGGCGCACCTAAAAGTCTTAATTTTTTTCAAAAGCTGACCATGCGCTTTATAATACAGTGCGCCTTATATATGGCTCAATATTAAATCACAAAGTCTCGCAACTTACGCAACAGCCGCCGACTCGATTTTCCCCCAAACGTGGAGTAGTCCGCGGTCTATGCTGGGATTTATATACCGGCGTTTTATTGGCTAACCAATGCGTCAATCATCATTTGAATCGATCGCTATTGGCTAAAGTTATTCGGAGCCTCGGATAGGCTAGAGGGCCAAAACAAACCCTGCAATTGGCCGAAAAAGATGTGTCAATCATCCGTTAAATCGATCGCTATTGGCTGAAGTTATTCGGAGCCTCGGATTGGCTAGAGGGCCAAAACAAACCCTGCAATTGGCCGAAAAAGATGTGTCAAACATCCGTTAAATCGATCGCTATTGGCTGAAGTTATTCGGAGCCTCGGATAGGCTAGAGGGCCGAAACAAACCCTGCAATTGGCCGAAAAAGATGACTGAATAGCACGCTTGCTAAACTACGCCATAAAGAAACATGTTTCATAAGTCTGTATTTGTAAATATTTTACCCTCCTGGATTTACTACACTCACGCTTGTAAGAAGACCATGATTGCGTATCATTTTTGAACTTGAGAACTTAGGTGAGCTATGCGGCTTTATATTTTCCCGGTATCTTGTTTTAGAACGATCTTGATGTTGCTGTGATGAGTTGAGTGAATTCAACTCAATTCCAAGTGTTTATTGTCATATGCACAGTAAAGTAGCGAGCGAAAAAGAAAATAGAAACTAAGAAATGGTTGGCATTTTTTGAATCCCAAGATTTTAACCTTCCGAATGATATTTGAAATGATGCATTTGAGTGACATCATACGGACACCGCATCCACACGAGTCTACGACACGTATTTGCTTCTTTGCAAGCTTTGGGAATGTTAAGGGGGTCGACGTTCCCATTGTAGCACCTTATAATCCGGTGCGCCTTATCTATGGAAGATATAGGACCAAAACTATTTTTTGGGGGTGCGCCCTATAACCCGGTGCGCCCTTCAGTGTGGAAAATATGGTACGTTCCGATACTGAGGAAGATGCCTTCAACGGCGGAATTGTTAGAAAAGAGTTCAAGACGATTTACCATGAATTTTTTTGGTTTGAACAAATTTATTGACACTAAAAACAGAAAACAATCATGACAATCTCAACAGCAATTAAGCACATTCACAATATTATATTCCAATATTACGTTTTTAACAGCAAACACAAAGTGAGGTTTGAACAAACCTTCTCGAAAATCATTCACAATTAAGGAGTATCTTTTTTTTTTCCCCAGGTATGTTTAATACTTTGAGAGCGTGATCCTACTAGCGTGTTGGTACCTTTCAAAGGCACGGTTTGGGATGAAAGTTATATTATTATTATTAAAGCTTTGAAAACTCTCTCGGTGTACCGTCTTTCTTCCTAAATATGTGTAACCATGTATAATATATATTTGCAACTGTATATTTTTGTAATGTATTTATTTTAGAGATCTATTCTGTTATGTGTTCTACGGACAAATAAAAAAATAAGGGGCGGAGAAAACGCGGCCTGATGGGAAATGTGGTAAAGCTGAGTTACCAGTAGATCTATCTGTTGTCGCAGCGAACAATAGTGGGTATATATTTTTCCCACCCTTAACTTTGGAAATATACATTTTGTTTCCTTGGATCACTTTCATCGAGACCCCGACTTTAGAAGTCTGCATCATACATGAATTACGGGTATCATTTGCTAATAGTGATGTCATCTGTAGTACTGAATTTATTGAGGAACTGGACGAAAATGTGAATATGTTTGATTGCTGTTAAGATTGTCGAGAAGGATTGTTAAAACCTCACATTGTTTGTTTGCTGTTATTAGTGTCAATAAATTTGTTCAAACTAAAAAAAAGGATAATGATATGTCTGGATGGATCGCTTTTCAGCTTATTGGCCAAAATTGCTCTGTGTAGTAGCCATGATCTTTGATTTTTGAAATCCAGAGATGGAATAGGAGCTTGCTCTGTCCACTCCACGCATCGGCCTGGTATGGCTAGGACCTTAGCTTGGCCTTTTGGCTGAGAGTAAGTGTCCCGGCTCCTAGACTTTGTAGCGTATTATGAACTGACCTATAACGGATAATGGATAAAGAATAGCGAAGATAGAACAATAACCCTTAAAAACCCCATGGATAATGAATAACGAAGATAGAACAATAACCCTTAAAAACCCTAAACCCCCACACTTTATTGTGAACTGACCGATAATGGATAATGAGAATAGAAGATATAACAATAACCCTTAAAAATCCCCCCCCCCCACTTTGGCCTGGGTAAAACCTGTGACTGTGATACAAGATTTAATGCGGGCGCCCGCTACTTATGCATGGGTGCGACTTGTATAAGTACAAAAGTGTAAAATCACCCAATACTTGGTGGATGCGGTGCGCTCTATAGTCCGGAATTTACGGTATTTTTTTACTCTAGTATTACTACTGTAGCAGTTTTTCGTAGTATCTATGTAGTATATTTTTGAAAATGAAATGAAAGCAGAAAAATAAATCAGAAGAATGAAAATGAAGATTTTATTTTTAGGACATACAGAATTATTAAAACTTCCAGAGATACTTTTTAAAAATGTCAAACCCCTCCTTATGGCATTCTACCCACTCTACGACATCAACTACACACTAGAGAATTCCCGCGGCAATTGTGAAAGTTTGGGCTGGGCTCTAGCATGTAGTCAGTAGCATGTAGTCGTTAGCATGTACTGGTTAACATCTACTCATTAGCATTGAGTAGCAGTTGTTAGCTATAGTAATGGTAAATGGACTGCATTTATATAGTGCTTTTCAAGTCACTGAAGACCTACCATAGCGCTTTACAATGCATTTCACCACTTACCAATTCACACGAACGGAAAGGGAGTCAGCCATACAGTGCCTCCCTGCTTATCGGAGGCATTAGGGATTAACTGCATTTCCCAAGGACATTTAACTCGGAGGACATGGCAATCAAACCTGCTACCTTTTGGTCCTAAGACAAGCACTATAGAAACCGTGTTATTACACTGTGTAGTAACACGGTAATGACGCCGTTATAAAACAGAATTTCAAAAGAATGAAAAAATGGGCCTATTTATTTTGAAATAGCATGAAACATGTAGTCATTAGCATGTAGTACTTTGCATTTAGTCATTAGCATTTAGTCATTAGCATCTACTCATTAGCATAACGTCAATTGCATGTAGCCAATAGCATGACTAGTTAGCATCTCGTCGTTAGCATTCACCCGTTAGCATGACTAGTTATAACATAGCTATTAGCATAACTTGTTAACATGAAGTCTTTAGCATTACTCGTTGGCATGTAGCATCCAGCCGCTCCTCCACCCGACTAGCTCAAGTCACATCACACCAGAGGTAAATAAAAATGTCATTTTTCTTTGACATGTGTGTTCATTTCTAATGTTATTTAACTGAATGCACATACAAACATAAGTCGTTGTTAGAATTTACTACTTTTAACGGAGTACAGAATTCATTATCTAATTAGCATAGATTTTCTATCCCCGACTATCCAGTACTTCGTCAGCCTCACCTCAGAATGGATTGGTGTTGTATTCTGAGAGGGTCCGTTGAATTTTTTTTTCAAGATCGAGTGGCAGGAGTTTTTTGTGATGCTCACGTCGTCGCGACTACGAGATTGATTCAGATTCGTACTATAGCAGAATTTTGGACTGAGACTTTTTAATCTCGAACAGTTGAAAAGTTTCAGGTATGTATCTCGGACGATTGGCGCAAGGTAAGTGCCGCGCACAATTGTTTTACAGTCGCGCTGCTGCCGATTGCTGTCAAAGGGCATCCCCTCCCACGGATGCTAAGACGCTCTTTTGGCATCCGACTGCTCACAAGTGAGTATGGGTTGTTGTAAAGGTTGCTCCCGCTTCCGTAGGCAAGTAACCCTTCTAGAGGGACGTGTCCGTGAGCTAGAGCAGTTTAAAAGGAAAATGTTAGGTGCCACGGACACGACTGCTAGCGTGGGTTGTAGCGAACCTGCTAGTCCGGTTAGCACTAGCCCTAAACGGCATGCTAATCGCAGTGAGCCAATTCAGACACATAACAAGTTCAGCCCCCTAGCTAATCCCACTCCATCCCGGTCTACTGGCTCCCGCACCCTAGTTATAGGTGACTCCATCACCCGTAACATAAAGCTTAGCACCCCAGCCACGGTTACGTGTATTTCTGGGGCCAGAGCACCCGACATTGAGGCTAATTTGAGGGAGCTGACATGCAAATCTAGACACCAGGACAGGGCTAGCTACACCGATATAGTCATTCACGTCGGCTCTAATGATACTAAATGAGGCAATCTGTGATTACAAAGAAAAATATTGCTAGGACCTGTAATCTCGCCAGCAAGATGAGTCGGCATCGAGTAATTGTCTCTGGCCCCCTGCCTGCGAGATGCAATGATGAGAGGGTTAGCAGACTAGTCTCGCTAAACCGGTGGCTGGGAAGTTTATGGAGTCAGCAGGGATTTAGGTTTGTGGATAACTGGCCTACTTTCTGGGGCCAACCTGACCTGCTGAGGAGAGACAGCCTTCACCCTAACTGGGAAGGTGCTCTCACTCTTTCTAAAAATATAGATGACTGTTTCGGCCTTCCATGACAGGGTACACTAGTGCAGGCCAGGTCACGGGTGATTAGTGAACCTGTAACCACGGGTGTGGAGTCTGTAACGCTAGAGCTAACTAGCGCTATGCTAAATTCATGCAATTCACATAGTTTTTGTAGTTTAGAGCGTTCTATTGACTGCACCATACACCCTGATCTGCACTCTTCTATAGCATCTTCTTCTGTGCTTCTTACCTCTGATTCTCCCTTGTTAGGTGAGGAGGGAGAATAAATAACATTATTTTCTACCAATAGTCATCCTGCTACTCCACCTGTCAACAATATTCCTGTGGTATGGAATTCTGGCCGCATCTGCCGTCATGCAAGACCCGGGACCGGCAGTATAATCCTGTGGAGGTTATCACTAAGGTTGCCATTAAGGTTCAAAACTCGCGAAAGGTTTTAGCTATGTCCACAGTGCTGAAGCTTGGCCTCTGAATATTAGATCACTAGCCTCCAAAGCTTTACTTGTCAATGACCTTATTAATGAAGACAATCTTAACCTTATTGGCCTTTGTGAGACCTGTTAAAACCAAATGAGTTTGTAGTGTTGAATGAGGCTTCTCCCCCTTACTTTGTGAGTTCGCACTTGGCACGACCATGCAAAAAAGGTGGAGGTGTTGCTCTTATATCGGAAGGTAAATTGAAATTGACTCCTAATACCCCTACTGGTTTTAAAACGTTTGAAGCACTTGTTATGAGGTCCTTAATGTCAACACCAATTTATTTAGTTGTTGTGTATCGCCCACCTGAACCATACTCAAATTTTTTGGATGAATTTTCGGAACTGTTAACAGACTTAGTAACTTATGCGGACAATGTTGTAATTATTGGTGATTTTAATGTTCACATAAACTCCCTATCAAATTCACTTGCAATTGCTTTTAAGTCACTGATTGATACATTTGGTTTCAATCAAATAGTTGATGTGCCCACTCATTAAGATGGGAACAATCAAAATCTCGTTTTGACCCGTGGCGTAGTAGCCTCAAATGTTACAGTGTTACCGTATCCTAATGCCATCTCTGATCACTATCTTGTTAAGTGTGAGGTGCTGTTTAATGTTTACTGTGATAAGGAAAATGTAGGCTTTAGCAGTCGCAATATCCGCCCTACAACGGTATTAGCCTCAAAAGAAGTATTACCTACGGTAACTGCAGCCTTCCCTTCGCACACTGGGTCTGTTGACTCACTTACAAACAACTTCAATACTGCTTTGGTTAATGTTCTTGATTCTGTGGCGCCCCTAATTCATAAATTCGACCTAAGAAGAATACACCTTGGTTCACTGAAGAAACCAGGTTACTCAAACAAGGTTGCAGAAAACTTGAACGAAAATGGCACACTACTAAGCTGGAGGTCTTCCGACTGGCCTGGTGTGACAGCTTGCTGAAATAGTAGCTCTTGCCTCAGCTAAAGCATAATTTTTCTCTAAGATTATTGTTAAACATAACAATAATTTGAAATTTTTGTTTGACACAGTGGCGAAACTTACCAGACAACAACTTAACCCAAATAGTTGTATTTATTCTGCTAACGACATTATGGAATTTTTCAATAAAAAGATTCAACTAATCAGGAATAAAATTTTAAAAGAACGCTCTGTAACCTCCTCCTATCTCAAAGATGTGGAGGTGTTAGGTGAGGACCGTGTCGGTGGCTGTTCAGAAACATTCTCCAGTTTCAATCATTTGTCCCTTGATAATCTAACACAGATCGTCAGTAGGGCCAAACAAACTACTTGCCTGCTCGATCCGTTTCCAGCTTCACTGGTAAAGGATCTGTTTGGGATCTTAGGACCATCAGTTTTAAATATTATTAATATATCGCTATCCTCGGGTATTGTTCCTGTAGCCTTCAAGTCTGCCGTCATTAAACCCACGCTTAAGCGACCTAACCTTGACCCAGAAAGCCTAGGTAATTATAGGCCAGTGTCAAATCTGCCATTTTTACTTGAAAAGGTCGTTGCACAACAGCTAAATGACTTCATGTCAGAAAATAACCTCTTTGAAACTGTCCAGTCAGCATTTAGGTCAAATTCCCCTACTGAGACAGCCCTGGCTAAAGTAACCAATGATCTGCTTTTAGCAATAGATTCCGGTGCCTCATCAATGTTACTGCTGCTGGATCTCAGCGCTGCTTTTGATACTGTCGACCACAACATATTACTGGTTTGTCTGGAATGCATTGGTATCTCAGGAACTGTACTCTCGTGGTTTAGGTCCTACCTGTCAGACAGGATGCAATGTGTTAACTATGGCAATCTGACCTCTAAACAATCTAATGTCCCTGTGGTGTTCCTCAAGGCTCTGTACTTGGCCCCCTTATTTTTAGTATTTGTATGATCCCGCTTGGTGACATTATCCGCAAGTATAATATTAGTTTCCATTGCTATGCAAATGACACTCAATTCTGTGTGCCACTGGAAACAACTGGACATTCAAGTTATAGAAATCTGGAGGCTTGCCTTACTGAGATTCAAAGATGGATGTCACATAATTTTTTACGCCTTAACCCAGAAAAAATTGGATGCTAAGCGGCTGGATGCTACATGTGGATTATTGGTCCAGCTCACTGTCGTCAGTTGTTTTCAAACACTACCCTGAACCTAGACAAATGTAATATCACCCATAGTGACTCGGTCAAAAATCTAGGTGTTATATTTGATCCTAATCTGTCGTTTCAGTCACACGTGAAAAATATTACTAGAATAGCTTTCTACCATCTCCGTAATATTGCGAAGATTTGTTCGATGCTGTCCCAATCAGATGCAGAGGTTTTAATTCATGCGTTTATTACATCTCGGCTTGATTACTGTAATGTATTGCTTTCTGATCTCCCGATGTCTAGCATTAAAAGTTTGCAGTTGGTTCAGAATGCGGCAGATAGACTTTTGACTAAGACCAAAAAGTTTTCCCGATCCGGGTGATTGTGACAGAACCCCTCCCTCAGGGGACGGCTCCAGAAGTCCCCAAAGAAAAAAAATAATAATCCGACAGGAAAGTGCATAATCCGACAGGCAAATTAACAATCCAACAGGCAAAAGTATAATCCGACATGCTGGAACATAATCCGACAGGCTGGCCAGTTAGAACTCCTCTGAACGGACCGATGCTCCATCGTCGACTTCAGGCGGCGTAGTCGATGATGGACTCGGCGGAGATGTAGTCGTTGGCCGGACACCCCTAGGCCGACCACGGCGAGGGGCAGGTTGATCTGGAAACTGGCGGTGGAACTCTGAGATGAGCGAGCGATCCAGGATCTGCCAGGTGGGGATTCAGGCTCGTTCCTTCGGGCTGTATCCCTCCCAGTCCACAAGATATTGGAGACCGCGTCCTCTACGACGAGAGCGGAGCAGACGTCGCACGGTGTGGATAGGGTCACCATCCAGGAAGCGAGGGTCTGGGGGGGAGGGACTTCACGTACCAGAGGACTCTTGCGGGCAGGCTTAATGCGGGAAACATGAAACGTCAGGTGAACCCTCATGGTGCTGGGCAGGCGCAGGCAGACTGCCGATGGACTAATAATTTTGTCCACCGGAAACGGTCCCAGGAATCGGGGGGCCAACTTCTTGGACTCCACCCGGAGTGGAAGGTCCTTGGTGGACAACCATACTTGCTGGCCCACCTGGTACGTTGGGGCCGGAATTCTTCTTCGGTTAGCCCCCTTTGAATAACTTTGGACGGCCCGAAGAAGAGCAGCCCGTGCCTGAGCCCAAGTGCGACGACAGCGACGGGCATTTGCAAGTGCCGACGGACAGGAAACATCTTCCTCTTGGTTGGGGAACAAGGGTGGCTGGTAGCCATAGACGCACTGGAAGGGAGACATGCCAGTGGAGGAGCAGACAAGGGAGTTGTGGGCGTATTCCACCCATACCAGCTGTTGCGCCCAGGAAAGAGGCTCACGGGAAACCAGGCAGCGGAGAGCCGTCTCCAGTTCCTGATTGAGGCGTTCAGACTGTCCATTAGATTGCGGATGGAACCCGGACGAGAGACTGACCGAGGCCTCCAGGAGACGGCAGAACTCTTTCCAAAATCCCGAGGCAAACTGAGGACCTCGGTCTGAAACAATGTCTTTTCGGATTCCATGTAGGCGGAAGACATGCAGCTGGACCACCTGCGCCGTCTCCTTGGCGGATGGAAGTTTGGGCAAGGCCAGGAAGTGGACCATTTTGCTGAACCGGTCCACAATCGTCAAAATGGTTGTCATCCCTTCTGAGGCAGGCAGCCCAGTAACGAAGTCCAAGGAGATGTGGGAGCAAGGACGGCTGGGGACTGGTAAAGGTTGAAGCAATCCGGCAGGGGGCCGATTCGAAGTCTTCTGCCGGGCACAGGTTTGGCAAGCCCCGACATACTCCTGGACGTCCCTAGCCAATGAGGGCCACCAGAAACGTCGGGCCAGAAAGTTGCTGGTGCGGGTAGCACCCGGGTGACAGGAGAGGCGAGAGTCGTGCCCCCATTGAAGGACCGTAGGGCTTCCGGGACGAATAGCCGCCCCTCTGGACAAGTACTGGGGCCTGCTTGGTCTTGGAGGGCCTCCCTGACGCGGTCCTCGATGTCCCAGGTGAGAATGGCCAGTAACCAGTAAAACTGAAATGTTGATTATTGGTCCAGCTCACTGTCGTCAGTTGTTTTCAAACACTACCCTGAACCTAGACAAATGTAATATCCCCCATAGTGACTCGGTCAAAAATCTAGGTGTTATATTTGATCCTAATCTGTCGTTTCAGTTACACGTGAAAAATATTACTAGAATAGCTTTCTACCACCTCCGTAATATTGCGAAGATTCGTTCGATGCTGTCTCAATCAGATGCAGAGATTTTAATTCATGCGTTTATTACTTCTCGGCTTGATTACTGTAATGTATTGCTTTCTGGTCTCCCGATGTCTAGCATTAAAAGTTTGCAGCTGGTTCAGAATGCGGCAGCTAGACTTTTGACTAAGACCAAAAAGTTTGAGCATATTACTCCTGTATTGGCCAACTTGCACTGGCTCCCAGTCCACTTAAGATGTGACTTTAAAGTTCTCTTATTAACATATAAATGTTTGAATGGGCTTGCACCCTCTTATCTCTCCGATTTGATTTCCCTCTATGTTCCTGCACGGAGTCTGCGCTCGGAAAATGCCGGTCTACTTGTGACTCCGAGAGCCAAGAAGTCTGCGGGCTCGAGAGCGTTCTCCATCCGGGCCCCGGTGTTATGGAACGCCCTGCCTCTGGAGATAAGATCTGCAACCTCAACGGAAGTTTTTAAATCGAGGCTTAAGACACACTTCTATTCCAAAGCATATGATTGATGCCCACCTCATATTCTGTTTTGTCCTGTCTTTTTCCGACGCCTGCCTGGCTGATACAAAGGAGAAGGATGATTTGGGATGGGTCAGCGGACCGGCGTCTGACCTGCAGCATGTCAACCCCTGCATTTACCGGCTGGCAGAGACGGGAGGCAGCGTCGTGGCCGTCATAGACTTTCTGGACTGGTTTGCAGGCTGGGGGCGTCGTTGATGTCATGCACTTTCCGGACATTTTCAACATCTTACCTTATGTTTACTATTATGTGTACAGTAATGCTAATTGTAATTCACCCTGGTCAATCCTGGAAGGGGGATTACCACATGTGAGGTCCTTTCTCAAGGTTTCTCTTTTCTCCTCACACTGAGGTTTTTGAGTTTTCCTTGCCCGCATTGCTGGTTTAAGATCAGGTAATTGTGTAATTTTGTAACTGTAATCCTGTGCAGTCCTTTGAGACATTTTTGTGATTAAGGGCTATATAAATAAATTTGACTTGACTTGACTTGACATTGCAGGACCCGGGGCGGTAGGAAAGGGTGAAGTTGAAACGGGTGAAGAAGAGTGACCAGCTGGATTGTCTCGGGTTCAAACATTTAGCAGAACGGATGTATTCAAGATTCTTGTGGCCGGTCCAAACTAGGAACGGAACTGGCACCCCTTCCAGCCATTGGCGCCATTCCTCAAGGGCCAATTTTATTGCTAGCAGCTCACGATCCCACACGTCATAATTGCGTTCGGCGGGGGATAAGCGACGTGAAAAGAATGCGCAGGGGTGCATCTTTTGATCCTCGGCTGACCTTTGGGAGAGAACAGCCCCAACACCAACGTCCGAGGCATCCACTTCAACAACTAGCTGACGCCCCGGGTCAGGTACTTGGATGATGGGCGCCGTCGAAAATAGAGCATTGAGGGCAGAGAATGCTTTGTCGGCCGCAGGAGACCATCTGAAAGTTTCCTTGGGGCTAGTGGGAGCCGTCAGGGGACCCGCTACCGTGCTATAGTTCCGAATAAATCGTCGGTAAAAGTTGGCGAAACCCAAGAACTGCTGGAGCTTCTTGCGATCCGTGGGGACAGGCCAGGTGACTGCCGACACTTTCGCAGGATCCATCTCCAATCTCCCCTCCGCGATGATATACCCCAGGATTGACACGGTTTGGGCGTGGAACTCACACTTCTCAGCCTTAACGAAGAGGGAGTTCTCTAGGAGTCGTCGAAGGACAAGTTGGACATGCTGCGTGTGTTCCTCCAGGGATTTAGAGAAAATCAGAATGTCATCCAGATAGACAAACACAAACTTGTTGAGTACATCACGCAGCACGTCGTTGATAAGGGACTGGAAGACGGCGGGGGCGTTCGTTAGACCAAAAGGCATGACTAAATAGTGCCCCGTGGGAGTGTTAAAAGCCGTTTTCCATTCATCTCTCTCCCTGATACGGACCAGATGATAGACGTTTCTGAGGTCCAGT
Source organism: Urocampus carinirostris (assembly GCF_059441175.1). Lineage (NCBI taxonomy): Eukaryota > Metazoa > Chordata > Actinopteri > Syngnathiformes > Syngnathidae > Urocampus > Urocampus carinirostris. The sequence continues at coordinate 3,171,204 of NC_142358.1, read as the reverse complement.
TTAGTGAACATTGTGGCCCCTTGCAGCAGTTCAAAGGCGGAGGCGAGCAGTGGTAAAGGGTAGCGATTCTTAACTGTTATATCATTAAGGCCCCTGTAGTCAATGCACGGTCGTAAGGAACCATCTTTCTTGCCAACAAAGAAAAAACCAGCTCCAGCCGGGGAAGAGGACGGCCGAATTATTCCAGCTGCCAAGGCCTCCGAGATGTATTCCTCCATGGACTGTCTTTCGGGTGCAGAAAGGGAATAGAGACGACCCCGCGGGGGAGTAGAGCCAGGCAGAAGGTCGATAGCACAGTCATAGGGGCGATGTGGAGGAAGGGAAGTGGCCTTGGCTTTGCTGAAGACTTCCCGTAGGTGGTGATAGCAGGCAGGGACCTTGGACACGTCAGGAGGAGACTTGGAAGCCACGGGTCGGTCGGGGTGATATGCAGAACGTAGACAGGTTTGATGGCACTCGACGCCCCATTCCATGACGGTCCCCGAACGCCAATCAAAGTGAGGGTTTTGCCGTACCAGCCATGGATGGCCCAAAACGAGTGGCTGGCCGGGGGATGGGAGCAGGTGGAACCGAATTTGCTCTCTATGATTGCCAGAAAGTCTCATCTCCATCGGTTTGGTAACATGGGTAACTGTGCCCAGAAGACGGCCATCTAGTGCTCGGGCGGTGATAGGAGTAGCGAGGGAATTCAATGGGACCTTGAGTTTGTGGGCAAGGGAGAGGTCCAAAATGTTTGCTTCGGCCCGGGAATTCACTAGCGCGGAAAGTCTCTGTGGGGAACCAGCAATCAAGAGATGCACCTCGAGGGAAGGTCGAGAGGTTTCGGAGGACGGGATAAGGGCAGAACTCAATCGGACGCCTCCGTTGTCCAACGAGCCCCCCCCTTTTAACGGACACGTTGAGATTCGATGCCCCTTGCCGCCGCAATAAAGACAAAGTCCCTCAGAAAACCGCCGCCGGCGCTCTTCGGCCGATAGGGCTGCCCTATTAATCTCCATGGCTCTGTGAGTAACTGTCATCAGGGATCGGGGCGTTTGGAACCCACTTGGCTCTTTGGGCAAATTCGTCGGGAGTTGTATTGTTCTTCCCCTCTCCTGTCGCCATGCTTGGACCCGACAGTCTATTCACGCTGTCGAGGGTTAGAAGGCGGCGTATCGGACACCAATTCGTCCTTCAAGTAATCGGCCAAACTGTGGAGATAAGCGTCCACTAACGCTTCCTCATTCCAATTACTCTGGCTAGCGAGTGTTCTGAAGTCAATGGAGTAATCGCCGACCGAACGTTTTTCTTGGCGAATGTTAAGCAGGGAGCGGGATGCGTCAGACGAGGCAGACCCAGTATCGAATACTTTCAGGATCTCCTGGGAGAATAGTGCAAACGAGGAACATGCCACCGATCCTCGTTCAAACTCAGCGGTTCCCCAAAGCCGAGCTCTCCCAGTCATGTAGTTATTAATGACGAACGCTACCTTGGTTCCCTCGGATCGAAAATTTCGGGGTTGGAGATCAAAAATGAGTCCACAGTTTACGAGGAAGGCACGAACTTGGGCAGGGTCGCCGCAAAATTTTTCGGGTGCGCCCACATGAGGTTCTGCTGCTTCAGAGACATTCGAGGTAGGCAATGGAAGACTCGCCGGGAGTGTTTGTGGACTCGGAGACGGGTTGACGGAATGCGGAAATGGTGACGTCAGTAATTTTGACAGCTGCTCAGACAGGCTCGTTACTTGCTGTTGGTTCTGTAGTAAGAGGTGTTGTTGCTCTTGCAGAATACCTTGTTGCTGTTTGACTTGTTGTTCCAAAGCTTATGATTGTTGCCCACCTCATATTCTGTATTGTCCTGTCTTTTTCCGACTGCCTGCCTGGTGGTGATACAAAGGAAAAGGACGATTTGAGATGATTCAGCGGACCAGCGTCTGACCTGAAGCATGTCAACCCCTACATTTACCAGCTGGCAGGAATGGGAAGCTGCGTCGTGGCTGTCATAGACTTTCTGGAATAATTTACAGGCTGGGGGCGTCGTTGCTGTCATGCTCTTTCCGGACATTTTCAAAATCTTACCTAGTGTTTACTATTCTGTGTACAGAATTGCTAATTGTGATTCACCCTGGTCAATCCTGGAAGGGGGATTAACACATGTGAGGTCCTTTCTCAAGGTTTCTCTTTTTTCCTCACGCTGAGGTTTTTGAGTCGTTCCTTGCCCGCATGCTGGTTTAAGATCAGGTAATTGTGCAATTGTGTAATTGTAATCCTGTGCAGTCCTTTGAGACATTTTTGTGATTAAGGGCTATATAAATAAATGTGACTTGACTTGACCTGACTCAAGTAAAGCAGAAACAAAACCTTCATTATCATCAATATAGGTACAATAATGTTGAGTAAGCAGAATGAACGAATATGTTAAGGTTGCCTGGAGTCCTTCTTCTTCTCCAAGAGATGACCGCATTAACCTATTTTCCAGTCGACCTCGCAATTCCTCTGCCCAGATGCTCTCAATCAGACAATTAGCCACCTATCATGAATAATCCAGGATCTCACCTGATGTCGTGGGTGCGTTTTGATTCTTGCTCAAGACATTCACTCGCCAAAACAGCAAGCTTCTCCTGAGACTTTTGTCATGAGGTCCGCATTAGTAGATCATCCACTTCATTCCAACCTTCTTCTTAGAGGTATTCCCAAGTCTCCTTTCGAAGGTTCTCGCTACATTCAGATCCCCTCTCAAGTTTTCCCTCTCTGTCCCAAAACCTGCCACTCCAACCTTTTTCCTACAGGTATTCCCAAGTCTCCTTTTAAAAATCCTCACCACCCAAATATACCCCTAAAGCAGGGGTAGGGAACCTATGGCTCGGGAGCAATGTTCCCTCTAATTTTCCACTGGTCTGAGGATTCACACAAAGTCGGTGAGCAACGCTTGAAACAACAGTGAGCAACCATAATCCCAAGTGTGGCAAGATAATTAATTATCAAACATGTCCAAAACTTGACATCAAGTTACATTCGCTGAGTTTCCGGCAATGCAAAATTATTTTTCTCTTTTGAACGAATTGACTCATGTACTATTGCAAAGGTTGTACGGCCTACAAAAGTTGTTTGTTCTTACAATTCTTTCAAAAGATATCCATTTCTTTTTATTTCCTGATATATTTTGTCGCATAATATTAACATTTTTGGGGGCCTATTTAGTCGGTTGTAAGATACAGAACTGTACTTAATCACATTTTTAGTGGAAGTACAATGTTGGCAACAAGATTCACTTGATTTAATTGGAAATTATTTGAATGCAAAACAAACTTTTTCTTCTTCTTTTTTCTGTGGTTTTTTTTCTTCTTTTTTAAAAATTCCTTTAAAAAAATCTCATTAAGTTTATTTTTGCCGAGCTGTTACTTTTTTCTTTTTGTTCTCGATTTACTTTTTCCCTAAATTTCTTTCTTTTCTTTTTTTTCTGGCTTTTTTTCTACATTTTTCCTTCTTTTTTTCACTTCCTTTTGTTTCTTTTTTTCCTCAGCTTTTCACTACTTTTTCATTTTGGAATTTTTTTCTTTTTTGTTCTATTCCCCCTTCCTTTAAGTCATTTTGTGCATAATTTTACATAATATTTGGTCATGTTGGGATTAAAGAAGCAAAAACAACCTGAAGAGCCGTTTAGGACCCGAAAGAGCCGGTTCCTTTTAGTGAGCCGAGCCGAAGAAGCCGGTCCTTGACAATCTCTACTAACTTTACTCAACTTAGTTCTACTTCGACTCGACTTCAAAATACCTAATTTAGGACACAACGTCAGGGGAACCCGTGTATTTTTACCTTCATGCACTGTAACTTTTACTTAAGTCGCCTCTTAATTAGTAATTTTGAGCCCTCATTTTTGTGCGCTGGCTAGGTTTTCTTGTGCGCTGAGAATGTGCGAGCAGTGCGCAATTGCGCACGCGCGGAGCTTAGAGGGAACACTGCCCAGGAGCCATATATGGCTCTTTTCATGACTACATGTGGCTCCGAAATAAAATGTAACTATTGCACATCCCCCTGTGGCATTCCAAAGTCAAGTGATTTCATCGCGATTTTGGTACATATAAAGCCGAAACAACTCAATGCAGAAGTTCGATAAGAAACCATTTGAACTGATAAATAAAAACGCTGGCAAACGACTTTCATTGGGTGAGCAGTACAGGTGGGCGGAAGGCACTTCCTTCTCTCTTTCTCGCTCAGTGCAGTCTACACCGAAAGTGAATATGACGATATGCTTATCGTTTGCAGTAATTTGTGATATTTTTACAAAAGAACTTTGCATGCACATTGTTTTGAATCCGTTAAGGTCAAATTTAATGGCAAAAATTAGCCTCAACACTCTTAACTGAAGGTGGAAGATACTTTTTAAATGGCATATTTACACTGATTTGGGACACAGGATTTGGCATTATTATCATTTCATACATTTGATTAAATCATCAAATGACACACAGTGAAATAAAATGTGCTGAACAATAAGCTTCTGTCTACAGAGTGTGTTTGGCAGTTTGTTAAATTTTGTCTTAAAATATATGGTGTGGCTTTCTCAATTTATTTTTGAAATTTTTTTTTTTGCTTTAATGGCTCTTTGGGTCAAAAAGGTTCTTGACCCCTGCTCTAAAGTTTTCCTTCCTCGTCCCAAGACCTACCACTCCAACCGTCTTCTAAAAGAAGGGGCCAATTGCGCCCCCCAGGATGATCGTTTGAGGCTCCCGCCCTAATTTATCACTAAATTTTGTCGTGCTGCAGTAAACGAGTGCTAAAAGCACGACAGAAGAAGAAGAAATACAGATACTTAAAGTGACCAAAATGCACCTTTATTACTTTAAAAAAAATGGCAGAAGTGACAAGACAAAAAAATGAAAACGAAAAAGATAGAAAATTGCCCACCCCTTTTTTGTCTTTTTCTCTTTTTCCTTTCTTTTCTTCCCTTTCTTTTTTCTCTTCCTCCATCTTTATTTTTTTGGGGTGTATTTGCCCTATTTCTTTCTTATTCCAGTTTGCCTTTTTTGCTTCTTTTTTTCTTATTTCTTTTACGCAGATGACACTCAACTATATCTTCCGATGGAGGTATCTGCCACACTAAACTGTGGAAATTTGGAGGCCTGCCTCACTGAGATAAAAGAATGGATGTCACTCAACTTCTTGCGCTTTAACTCCGAAAAGACCGAAATGTTAGTTATTGGTCCATCTAAACGCCGTGACTTGTTCTCAAAAACTGCTCTGAACATAGACAAATGTAATATCACCCAGAGTGACTCAGTCAAAAATGTAGGTGTCATATTTGACCCCATTCTGTCCTTTCAAACACATGTTAAGAATATTACTAGAACAGCTTTTTTCCATCTTCGCAACATTGCTAAAATTCGTTAAAATCCTATGTTGTCTCAGTCGGATGCGGGGATTATAATTCATGCGTTTGTTACCTCTCGTCTCGATTACTGTAGTGCACTACTCTCCGGTCTCCCGAAGTCCAAAATCAAGAGCCTGTAGCTGGTACAAAATGCTGCAGCGAGACTTTTAAATAAGACAAGAAAGTTTGATCACATCACCCCTATTTTAGCTCACCTGAATTGGCTCCCTAGTTAGCTTAAGATGTGATTTTAAGGTTCTGTTGGTTTTATACAAAATCATACATGGACTTGCTCCCTCATATTTTTCAGATTTGTTTTCCCCCTATGTCCCGGTCCGGAGCCTTCGCTCTGAAAATACTGGTCTACTAGTGATCCCAAGAGCCAAGAAGAAACCCGCAGGTTCGAGAGCGTTGTCCATTTGGGCAACAGTGCTGTGGAATGCTGTGCCCTCTGAGATTCAATGCGGAACCTCAGTGGAGGTCTTTAAATCTAAGCTTAAAACACACTTCTATTCTATAGCATATGAAAAACCTATATTTTATGTTGACAATATCTGTGTATTATTTGCCCTCATGTAGGTTTTAGATCAGGGGATGGTGTCATAATAGACCGTGGTTAGCAATAATCTGTGGTCTGTGCAGCCCTTTGAGATTCTTTGTGATTAAGGGCTATACAAATAAACATGACTTGACTTGACTTCACTATTTTTATCCTTTTTTGGGATAACCCCATTTGATATAACCTCACCTGGACCCTAGGTTCAGTGGCCGCCAACTCAATTGAGTTTGAGAAACCTTGTCTTAAAGTTATGCGCAAGTCTCCCTTTCAAGATTCTTGCCACCCCTAGACCTCCTTTTCAAATGTCCCTCTCAAGTCTTCACTCCTCAGCAGTCCCGGTCCCATTCTCCCTTATGATTAGTGAAGCTTTTTTTTCTTAAATAAATGGTTCTATCGGGGTTTGAGCAACTTTTACGTCTCTTTTTGTCCTGCATTTGGGTCTGCCAAACATCCCGTGATAATAATATAGCAATTCAGTTTTTCTTTCTTTTTTTGTTCAGTGTTTTACTGTTTTAAGGCTCAAAACTTTTTAAACGTTTTTTTTTTATTGTGGAAGGACACTTACGCCTGAAGGGAAACATAAGGCCGTCCGTCTGACCACCTCCACGAGCTTTCTGGGTCGTCGCGCCATAAACCGATCCAGTGAGTGGCTTGTGTAGTTTGTTTTTCAAGGTAGAGCTGCAAAACCATGAAGGAAACTAAGTCACAAGACAAGAATTATATGTGCTAGAGCAAAACAATTCTGTGTTGGGAGATCGATCCAAATATAAATATTATCGATACTAAGCAAGTACTTGGATCGGATCTGTACAATTGTCCCGAGTTCGATACTTTGCTCAGCGCCAATTTTTTAAAGAACCACTTCTTTAAGTAAGTCTCTCTTTCTAGCTCTCTCTCACCCACCACCATTTGCTACTGTCTAAATCAGGGGTGGGCAACTAATCGTTGCTCGCATTCGGTTATAGATTCTGGCCAAGGGACTGATCATGAAGACCTATCCATTTTTTTCATTCCGGAATAAATAATAATGCCGAATTTTAGACGTATATGTATATGTGTAATTGTTTTTAAATCGATGAGTTACATAAAATTGGTTTTAAAATGCTTACAGTTAAGGCAAAATTAATAAATTAGATCCCTGTTTAAGCACCAAAATTGATATTTGGTTTTGTAGTATTACTGTTGTCAGATTTTTGTAGCATTTCTGCCGTAATTTAGGAGTATAAGTGCAGTGTTCTCGTTTGCCCGCGTCCCTGCGTCCCAGTCGCATCATTTTCCCTGGGGACGCATAGTGTCAAATCAACGTGCGTCCCCGGGACGCAACTTTTTTGACACATAATTGTCATTATAACCTGATTACCGTATTTTCCGCACTATAAGGCGCACCTAAAAGTCTTAATTTTTTTCAAACGCTGACCATGCGCCTTATAACACAGTGCGCCTTATATTAAATTCGCAAGGTCTCGCAACTTACTCAACGCCGACTCGATTTTACCCCGAACGTGGAGTAGTCCGCGGTGTATGCTGGGATTTATATACCGGCGTTTCATTGGCTAACCAATGTGTCAATCATCATTTGAATCGATCACTATTGGCTGAAGTTATTCGGAGCCTCGGATTGGCTAGATGGCCAAAACAAACCCTGCAATCGGCCGAGTTTAGCAATGGCGTAGCAAGTCCGCGGTGTATGCTGGGATTTATATACCAGCGTTTCATTGGCTAACCAATGTGTCAATCATCATTTGAATCGATCACTATTGGCTGAAGTTATTCGGAGCCTCGGATTGGCTAGATGGCCAAAACAAACCCTGCAATTGGCCGAGTTTAGCAATGGCGTAGCAAGCTTGCTACAGTACGCCATAAAGAAACATGTTTCATTAGTCTGTATTTGTAAATATTCTACTCTCCTGGATTTACTTCACTCATGGTTGTAAGAAGACCATGATTGCGTATCATTATTGAACGTGAGAACTTAGGTGAGTTATGCGGCTTTATATTTTCCCGGTATCTTGTTTTAGAAAGATCTTGATGTTGCTGTGATGAGTTGAGTGAATTAAACTCAATTCCAAGTGTTTATTGTCATATGCACAGTTGTGAGCGAAAAAGAAAATAGAAACATAGAAATGTTTGGCATTTCTTGAATCCCAAGACTTCAACCTTCTGAATGATATTTGAAATGACGCATTTAAGTGACATCGTACGGACACCGCGTCCGCACGTGTCTACGACACGTATTTGCTTCTTTGCAAGCTTTGGGAATGTTAATGGGGTAATCAGTTTGACTGAATCATCTGACTGTTTTGTCGACGTTCCCATTGTAGCGCCTTATAATCCGGTGCACCTTATCTATGGAAGATATAGGACCAAAAACTATTTTTTGGGGGTGCGCCCTATAACCCGGTGCGCCCTATAGTGCGGAAAATACGGTACTTTTTTTCAAACAAAGATTTACCGCACTCCAAACTTTTCATCAGGCAGATCCGCCATTGTTGTTTTGGTCTCGCGGTTCGAGTTTTTGTCTGCACGCCGATCTCGGATAAACATTTGTTGAACACACTTAAACTGAATGTTTTTGGAACATAAATATGAATAAAAACAGACAAGAATATTAAATTTAAACCTTAAATTACTTATACAGTATTTATTATTTTGTTGTAAATAAAAATATCTTGTTAAATTATACAACTTAGAACTTAACTTAAACCACTTAACATTAAAATAACATTCAAATTCCTTTGCTCCTATGTCAATGTATATATTAAAAAAAACTTATATCCCAAAAGATTTTGCTCTCCTTAATATATCTCCTGTCATAAGTAGAAATATGAAAATGCTACACAAATTATTTTGTAAAAACGTCACAACTTCCTGAGAACAGGGAGCCTGATGTGCTTACCTTTGGCGCAGACGGAAGTAGGGCGAGAGATGGGAGGGAGTGCTTGCACTTTTTGCATAGCTCCACCCATCCCTCCCACTCAAAAAGTATCTGAACACTGAACACAGATTATATAGTGAACTTTTATATAAAGGGTTCTTTAGCGTTGTACACATCAAACGTAAGTACACACAAAAGGTATGTAAATACGCAAAAAAACGGATGAAAATATGCAAAAAAAAACATCTGTAAATACACAAAAAAACGTATGTAAATATGCAAAAAAAGTATGTAAACACACACAAAAACATATATAAACACGCACAAAAACGTGCGTAAACAAGCACAAAAACGTACGTAGACACATTCGACCTACGTGAACACGCACAAACAGATCTAAAAGCGCACAAAATGTACTTAAACACATTTAACTTACGTAAATACTCACAAAACGTGTGTAAAAAGGACACAAAATGTATGCAAAGTGAAGAAAAGAAGTATTTGAACACCCTGCTATTCTGATATTTTTCCCACTTAGAAATCATGGATGGGTATGAAATTTTTATCATAGGGGCATGTCCACTGTGAGAGAGACTAAAAAGAAAAATCCAGAAATCACAATGCATGATTTTTTAACAATTTATTTGTGTGATATAGCTGCAAATAAGTATTTGAACACCTGTGTATCATCTAGAATTATGAACCTGAAAGACCTGTTAGTCCGCCCGTTAGAAGTCCACCTGCATTCCATGTCTCATCCTGAATCAGATGCACCTGTTTGAGGTCGTAAGCTGCATAAAGACACCTGTCTACCCCTTACAATCAGTAAGACTTTAACTTGTAACATGGCGAAGACCAAAGAGCTGTCCAAAGACACCAGAGACAAAATTGTACACCTCCACAAGGCTACAAAAGGCAATGGAGCAATTGCCAAGCAGCTTGGTGAAAAAGGTCCACTGTTGGAGAAATTATTAAAATCTGGAAAAAGCTAAACATGACGGTCAATCTCAATCGGAGTGGAGCCCCATGCAAGATATCACCTCCTGGGGTCTCACTGATTCTAAGAAAGGTGAGGAATCAGCCCGGAACAACACTACAGGAGTGGGCCAATGACCTGAAATGAGCTGTGACCACCATTTCCAAGGTTACTGTAGGTAATACACTAAGACATCATGATTTGAAATCATGCATGGCACGAAAGGTTCACCTGCTTACACCTGCACATGTCAAGGCCCATTTGTATGATACAGAGGAGTCATTGGAGAAAGTTTTGTGGTAAGATGAGACCAAAATAGAACTTTTGGGTCAGAATTCCACTAAGCATGTTTGTACAATCCAAAGAACACCATCTCTACTTTGAAGTGTGGGGGTGGTAGCATCATGCTTTGGGGGTGTTTTTCTGCACATGGGACAGGAAGAGTGCACCGCATTAAAGAGAGGATAACTGGGGCTGTGTATTGTGAGAATTTGGGGAACAACCTCCTTCCCTCAGTCCGAGCATTGAAGATCGGTCGTGGCTGGGTCTTCCAACCCGACAACTACCCGAACCACACAGCCAGGAAAACCAAGGAGTGGCTTCGTAAGAAGCATATCAAGGTTCTTGCAAAGCCTAGCCAGTCTCCAGACCTGAACCCAATAGAACATCTTTGGAGGGAGCTCAATCTCCGTGTTTCTCAGCGACAGCCCAAAAACCTGACTGATCTAGAGAAGATCTGTGTTGAGGATTGGGCCAAGATCCCTCCTGCAGCGTGTACAAACCTGGTGAAAAACTACAGGAAACGTTTGACCTCTGTAATAGAAAATAAAGGGTACCGTACCAAATATTAACTTTAAAAAAAAAAAAATTCAGGTGTTCAAATACTTATTTGCTGCTGTATCACACAAATAAATCGTTAAAAAAAATCATGAATTGTGATTTCTGGATTTATCTCTCTCACAGTGGCCATATACCTATGATGAGCATTTCAGACCCCTCCATGATTTCTAATTGAGAGAAATGGCAAAATAGCAGGGTGTTCAAATACTTATTTTTTCACTGTAAATGAACACAAAACAAATATAAACATACACAAAACGTACCTAAACACAGACAAAAATGTAAATAATGCACCGCTTTTCACCATCGGTAAGGGTGTTGTTAGATTACCCCGTTACTGAAAAGAATAACGCCGTAACGTTACTGCTTTATTCTTAATGAAGTTATTCCCAACACTTATCAAATGATCATGATGTTCCAAGCAAAAAAGTACCCCATTGGTATCAATCATTACTACTCTATTTTTACTTGAAATCAGATACCAAGATTTCCCATATCGCCCACGCTTAGTAAAATACAAAAAAATGAAATATGTGACCTGCTCATCTTCACTCCAAATGCTGGGCAGGTTCGCTCCTTTGTCGCTGCATTCGGAAAGTGCGTCATACCAGTTTTTCACGACGGTTGAAAAGAAGTAACAATGGCCACTCTGCTCGTCCCAACCTTGTGGACACAAAGTCAATGCTGGAAAACAACATGAAAAGCGTCAGAAACCTTGGTAGCCCCCTCTTTGTTAAAGCCACACAAAAACGCACGCTCGCAAAATAGTTGGGTCAAAAATAACCCATCTGGGCCACAAATGGGCTGATCTAATACAGTAGACCCATGGGATACTGTCGTTTAAGGATAGACAAATATGTTTTTTTTCAGACTGATACCAATTCTTATCAACTGGTCTGTTAGAAAATGGTGACAAAAGGGAGATAGAAAAAGTGAAAGAGAGAATTAATGAGTAAAAGAGACAAAAAAGAGAGAGACATGAGAGAGAGAGAGAGAAAGGAATAGAAAGAGAACAAAAGACAAGAAAGAAAGAGAGAGAGAAGAAGAAAGAGAGGGAGAAAAAAGGAGGGACAAGAAAGAAGAGGAAGATGGAGAAAAAACAGAGAGAGAGAGAGAGAGAGAGAGAGAGAGATAGAGATAGAGAGAGAGAGAGAGAGAGAGAGAGAGAGAGAGAGAGAGAGAGAGAGAGAGAGAGAGAGAGAGAGAGAGAGAGAAAGAGAGAGAGAGAGATGCAGCAGTTGTTTTGGGAATGGATCGGCAAAGCTTTGGTGACATCCAGTGGACATATTAAAAACTGAAGCTTGTTTTTCTCCCGCGCTTCTCTGGGTGTTGTCTCGAATGCCGGATAAAAACGCTTGGCGGGCCTGATTTAGCTCACAAGCAGTATGTTCAAAACCCATGTTTTAGCGGTTGTTAACCCTATAATTTTTACAACCTGGTAATTTGGTAACCTGGTAGTAGAATGATATGTTGATATTTTAGAAATGCAACAAGTAACAAAAAGTAACTCGACGCATAATAAATGGTGGTAACCTTTGGACTAGGTCCCCTTGAATGGCAGCCACTCCAGCAGCTCCCGTGTTATTTTCGATTGTTCTCGATTGTTCTCAGCTCAGGGATGCTGCTGGAAATGTGAATTTCCCTTCGGGGATGAACAAAGTATCTATCTATCTATCTATCTATCTATCTATCTATCTATCTATCTATCTATCTATCTATCTATCTATCTATCTATCTATCTATCTATCTATCTATCTATCTATCTATCTATCTATCTATCTATCTATCTATCTATCTATCTTAACATCTTTTTTGAGAGCAAGATGAGCAAAACAAAAAGCCATTGTTATGTACTCACGCATGGCACGTTTACAGATGTAGCGATGACGGAGGCTGCACAGGTCGTCATTCCTTCTTTTCAAACTTTTTTTCAAACTTTTAATTTCCGCACAATTTTCCTTTCTATTGCGCCAGTTGTTGGGCTCATTTTCGGCCCAGTAGCTGAAAAAGACCAACAAATCCGCTTGTAAGCAATACATGTATGAGATAGCTTGTCATTCAGCGCCTTCTACTGGTCAAAAACTTCACTCGTTAATAAAAAAAAACACACTGCTGAGATGATGAGCAAAAATAAAACATGAGCTATCATATAAATATTCATTCCTGAATTATTCATAAATGAAGAAATTTATATTCATTCAATATGAGATGAGGCTCACCAAGAGGCAGCTGACATTTTTTGCCCGTTTTGCCACAACAGGTACCCCTCAAAAACAGAAAAAAAAAGATTTTCCTTTTCACCCTTTCTTTCTTTTTCTTCTTCTTTTGTCTTCTTTTTAGTTGTTTTCTTGCTGTTTTTCCTCTTGGCCTCTTTACTTTTCCTTTTTAATATTTATCATTTCCTCCTTGCTTTTTCTTTTTGTAATAATAATAATGATACCAATAATTCATTTTATTTCAAAGTGCCTTTCAGGACACCCAAAGTCATTGTACACAGTATATAAAACAGTGATATCAAGAAAAATATATATCAAATAAAACAAACAAACAACAAATGCAAAACATAAAACAAAGTAAACGAGTTCCATTTATTTTCTTTTAAAAAGTAATAAGGAGCGTTTTGGTAACTTTGAGTCTCCATAGTTTGCATTCTTCCTTGTGCTTTGTAGCATTCGATTACTATTGCACGACACAATACAGCAGCGTTTCGTGGTCAAATAATACACTCTGTCCCTTTAAGACAGTGGTTCTTAAAGGGGAACTATTATTTTTACAATTTACAACTGCAATTGCGAATTTACGACACTAAGAAGCAGTGTTAGGCTATGTATTGCTAAACGTCACACTATCGTCTTTGATAAATAAGAATCTGCACTAATTATTTCATATATTTTTGTTTTGTGGTGTTTTTTAAATATTGTGCCCTTGAGTAAATGATGTTGGTGACCTATAGAGGGCTCCGCGCTTTGTGCTAAAAATAGTAACACGGCTTCGTGCCGGCATCTTGGAAGTCTTGACGATTACAAGCGGTGATAGCGAGAGGAGCAAATATTTACTCAGTTTGTCTATTTATTTACTCAACTAGCTTCGTTTGTGTACGGATTTTGTCCATCAACACTATGGAAAACTACGTGGAGAGTTTAGACAAGCAAGCACGCGAGCGGTAACCTGCGAAGTTGCATTTTATTGGAAAATTGGATCCCTACAAAATTAAAAACAAGGACTGGAAGTCTGATCCCGATTTGTTGCCGTGTGTGACTTAAATCGAACTTGTTAACTATCTTATTTTCCACCCAAGTCCCTTTTGTGAACTGAAGGATTTTCAAAATTACAAAAGTATGGAAGCCTACGACAGATTTGTTGAGGAATCCTCTTACTGTGTTTGTCAAGGTTTGTGATGTGGCGAAAACATGCGAACATTGGATGATACTATACTGAAACTCAAAACGCTATCCCGCCTCCCTCAGCCATTGTAAATTAAAGGTGTTAATTATGAGCCTTTCATCTAAACAAAGATTGAAAATAAATACAATTGCAAACAGCGCATACTTCATGTTTGTTTGATACATGTGTATGGTGAAGTAGTTATTTAATAATGTTATCCACTGAGAGAGAAGAAATATCTCATCAAAGTGGATGAAATGCACATTTACTATGTATTCTTGGTATATACTTGTTCAACATCTAGATCTTTTAAGAATATTTTTTCAGAAATGTTACTCAAGAAGCTGTCAAGAGTTGGAGTGGAAGGGGTGACCGGACCAGAACGGAGGCAGGAGGCAGGAAGGGAGAACTCAATTGCGTGACGATCCAAAACTTTTATTTACCGAAATAAAAGTTGTCCATAACTCAGGGACAAGACAGAACAAACAGGTTTTAACAAAACGTGCAAACACAGGCTTCTTCCAACTCAACAAAACAGGACAAGGCATAACAGAATGGACAATGTGTACATATATAATGAGCCAGCACCCGCAAAGCCCACAATCCAGCCTTAAATAGCAGACACGCGATTAGTTGAACTGCTTCAGCTGGTGCCCAGGGGGCGGGGCAGACCGGTCGCCAAGGCGACCATGACAGAGCCCCCCCTTTAAGGGACAGCTCCCGAGGTCCCAAAAAGAAAAAATTACTACCTCGCGCCCCGGAATGGTTTGACGCTCACGATTGGGGCAACCCCGCTCCCTCCTCCGAACACGCAGGAACGGGGAGAGGCAGGCGCCATCTGCGTCGGGCGGATCGGAATCGGCGCTCGGCAGGGGGGGTCCGGCGGGCAAACTGGACAGGCGAAAACAGACAGGCAGAACCGGCGAGAACAGGACAGGTAAACAAGGGAGTCGGACAGGCAGAATCAGGGGAGTCGGACTCAGGACAGGCAGATTCAGAAGAGTCGGACTCAGGACAGGCAGATTCAGAAGAGTCGGACTCAGGACAGGCAGATTCAGAAGAGTCGGACTCAGGACAGGCAGATTCAGAAGAGTCGGACTCAGGACAGGCAGATTCAGAAGAGTCGGACTCAGGACAGGCAGATTCAGAAGAGTCGGACTCAGGACAGGCAGATTCAGAAGAGTCGGACTCAGGACAGGCAGATTCAGAACAGGCGATTCAGACAGGACAGGCAGATTCAGACAGGACAGGCGGAATCAGAACAGGCGATTCAGACAGGACAGGCGGAATCAGAACAGGCAAGACAGGACAGGCGGAATCAGAACAGGCAAGACAGGACAGGCGGAATCAGTACAGGCAAGACAGGACAGGCGGAATCAGAACAGGCAAGACAGGACAGGCGGAATCAGAACAGGCAAGACAGGACAGGCGGAATCAGAACAGGCAAGACAGGACAGGCGGAATCAGAACAGGCAAGACAGGACAGGCGGAATCAGAACAGGCAAGACTGGACAAAATCAGTACAGGCAGGCCGGAGAGTCGAACAGGCAGGCAGGCCGGAGAGTCGAACAGGCAGGCAGGCCGGAGAGTCGAACAGGCAGGCAGGCCGGAGAGTCGAACAGGCAGGCAGGCCGGAGAGTCCAACAGGCAGGCAGGCCGGAGAGTCCAACAGGCAGGCAGGCCGGAGAATCGAACAGGACAGGCAGGCCGGAGAGTCGAACAGGATAGGCAGGCCGGAGAGTCGAACAGGACAGGCGAAAACAGGACAGGCGGAGCCGGACTGGCAGGCAGCAGAGTCGGGGTCGGAGTGGCAGGCCGCGGAGTCGGAGTGGCACGCTGCGGAGTCGGAGTCAGACTGGCAGGCGGCGGAGTCGGAGTGGGACTGGCAGGCGGCGGAGTCGGAGTCGGACTGGCAAGCGGCGGAGTCGGAGTCGGACTGGCAGGCGGCGGAGTCGGAATCGGACTGGCAGGCGGCGGAGTCGGAGTCGGACTGGCAGGCAGCAGAGTCGGAGTCGGACTGGCAGGCAGCGGAGTCGGACTGGCAGGCCGCGGAGTCGGGGTCGGAGTGGCAGGCCGCGGAGTCGGGGTCGGAGTGGCAGGCCGTGGAGTCGGAGTCAGACTGGCAGGCGGCGGAGTCGTAGTCGGACTCGCAGGCCGGGGCGTCTGAGTCGGACTGGCAGGCCGGAAAGTCGGAGTCGGACTGGCAGGCCGGAAAGTCGGAGTCGGACTGGCAGGCCGGGGAGTCGAACAGGCAGGCAGGCCGGAGAGTCGAACAGGCAGGCAGGCCGGAGAGTCGAACAGGCAGGCAGGCCGGAGAGTCGAACAGGCAGGCAGGCCGGAGAGTCGAACAGGACAGGCAGGCCGGAGAGTCGAACAGGACAGGCAGGCCGGAGAGTCGAACAGGACAGGCGAAAACAGGACAGGCGGAGTCGGACTGGCAGGCAGCGGAGTCTGAGTCGGACTGGCAGGCGGCGGAGTCGGAGTCGGACTGGCAGGCGGCAGAGTCGGAGTCGGACTGGCAGGCGGCGGAGTCGGAGTCGGACTGGCAGGCAGCAGAGTTGGAGTCGGACTGGCAGGCAGCGGAGTCGGACTGGCAGGCCGCGGAGTCGGAGTGGCAGGCCGCGGAGTCGGAGTCAGACTGGTAGGCGGCGGAGTCGGAGTCGGACTGGCAGGCGGCGGAGTCGGAGTCGGACTGGCAGGCGGCGGAGTCGGAGTCGGACTGGCAGGACGGGGAGTCGGACTGGCAGGACGGGGAGTCGGAATGGCAGGCGTCAAGTCCTCCCGGGACCCCATTCAAGGCACAGCATAGGCCACGACGGGCGGGGCCGTGGTTCGAACGGGGAGGGACAGATACCTCAATGGGTGCTTGCCAAACGGCGTCCTCCAGCTCTCCCCAAATCGCGCAGGGATCGTTCGCTGAGTTCAAATGTTGGCTGGCTCATTCTGTCAAGAGTTGGAGTGGAAGGGGTGACCGGACCAGAACGGAGGCAGGAGGCAGGAAGGGAGAACTCAATTGCGTGACGATCCAAAACTTTTATTTACCGAAATAAAAGTTGTCCATAACTCAGGGACAAGACAGAACAAACAGGTTTTAACAAAACGTGCAAACACAGGCTTCTTCCAACTCAACAAAACAGGACAAGGCATAACAGAACGGACAATGTGTACATATATAATGAGCCAGCACCCGCAAAGCCCACAATCCAGCCTTAAATAGCAGACACGCGATTAGTTGAACTGCTTCAGCTAGTGCCCAGGGGGCGGGGCAGACCGGTCGCCAAGGCGACCATGACAGAAGCAACACCTACAGTATTTAACCTAGCCATACTTGAATGGTGTCGACAGATGTACATAAAGTACACATGTCCCATAACCTTTTTAAAATTTATTTCTACGTCATAAATATTTCAATTTACCTGTCAGAAAGTGGTCAGAACAAACACGAACACAGTCAAGCTTTGGCAAATTCGACCGGTTGATAGCTGCCAGCCACATTCGTCTTCGCCGTTCACTTTTCTCCTGAGCTTCAATCCCCTGATTGTAAACACACTTCGGAAGTCTAAAGAAGCCCTTCCCACCCTTTTCCCCTCGGCTACAACAGCCAACAATAACGCACGTATTCGGCATTACAATGTAGAATCTAACTGGTTCGCTGAACAATAACAATGAAGTGAAAAGCTTTGTGGACTTCCAAAATGGCCGCCAGCAATGCATTGTGGGTAATATTAGGACCTCGAAGCACTCTATTTGAATGCATTTATTGATTTTATTTCATTTTATTTTCTAGATTATGGTTTCACATGGTCAGTAAAATGTTTTTAATTTAGGGCAGCGGTCTCCAACGTGGTGACCACGGGCACCAGGGTGCCCCCTTAGGACAGTTAAATGCTAAAGGACAGTTAAAGTTTGTAGAACCCTGGTGTAAATGTACTTTAAACTGGTGTAAATGTATTTATTATACAGCCTTTTACAACAATCCTTAATTGTACCAAAGTGCTTTGCAGTAGATGAGGGAAACAATAAGTAAAAAACAAACAAAAAATAAAAACAAAGACAATAAAAACAATAAAACACAAAAGGATCGAATAAGACAAAATAAAATAAAAGAGTCGTCATACTACATAGTATTAAAAGGTTTCTTGAGGAAGTGGGTTTTTAGCCTGGATTTGAAAAGACCAATGACAGAAATAAGATGCATCTCAAACAAGAGCTGATTCCAGAGCCCGCGGGCAACAATGGAAAAGGCTAGATCACCTTAGCATTTATACCAGGGTTTGGGAACCTATGGCTCGTGAGCCATATACAGCTATTTTCATGAGTATAAATGTCTCGGAAATTTTGCTCATGCTAATCTAATCTATGGTAATATTAAAAAAAGGAGAACAAATAAAGAATAAAAAGGACATCCCCTTGAACAGTAAATTACCAATTACAATGTAATACTAAGCACAAAATGAATCAATGATTTTCTTTATTGAAACAAATATATTCATCTAAATTATCTATCTATCTATCTATCTATCTATCTATCTATCTATCTATCTATCTATCTATCTATCTATCTATCTATCTATCTATCTATCTATCTATCTATCTATCTATCTATCTATCTATCTATCTATCTATCTATCTATCTATCTATCTATCTATCTATCTATCTATCTATCTATCTATCTATCTATCTATCTATCTATCTTGGTCATATCCCTCAAAAAGGGTGACCGACAGCAAGATAAACTCCTAAAACAAACAAAAAAAAATAAAACAAAAATAAAATAAAAAGGGAAAACCTCGGCTGAGTCATATTTACAACATTGGTACTCATTGCCTCCCTGCTTGGCGCTCAGCATTAGGGGTTGGAATTGGGGGGGGGTTAGCTCACCTAATGACTCCCAACACATCAGGTGGGTTGAGCGAGGGGGCTGGGAACCCCCTCCCCTGTATCAATCTCCCAGAAAGAGTCAGAAATATGAATGTGTTCCTGATTCTAGCCACCTCCCACTAGGGGGATATGGCTCCGATATATAATATATAATATATTTATGTATATGTATATTTATATATATATATATATATATATATATATATATATATATATATATATATATATATATATATATATATATATATATATATATATATATATATATATATATATATATATATATATATATATGGGTTTCCTCCGGGCACTCCGGTTTTCTCCCACATTCCAAAGACATGCATTTCAGGTGAATTGGCCGGTCCAAATTGTCCCTAGGTGTGACTGAGCGAGTGAGTTGTCTGTCCCCGTGTGCCCTGCGATTGGCTGGCAACCAGTTCAGGGTATCCCCTGCCCACTGCCCGGAGATGGCTGGGATGGGCAAACTTGAGCTCAGGTGCATCTTTTTTCCTCTGATCATCCTTGAGATCTTTCTACAGCTTAATTGGAGTCCACCTGCAGTAAATTCAGTTGATTGGACATGATTTGCAAAGGCACACACCTGTCTATATAAGGTCCCACAGTTGAGTGTGCATGTCAGAGCACAAACACCAAGCATGAAGTCAAAAGAACTGTCTGTAGACCTGCGAGACAGGATTGTCTTGAGGCACAAAACTGGGGAAGGATACAGAACAATTTCTGCTGCCTTGAAGGCTCCTAATGAGCACAGTGGCCTCCATTATTCGTAAATGGAAGACATTTGGAACCACTAGGACTCCTCCTAGAGCTGGCCGGCCTTCTAAACTGAGCGATCAGGGAAGAAGGACCTTAGTCAGGGAGGTGACCAAGAACCCAATGGTCACTCTGTCAGAGTCCCAGCGTTCCTCTGTGGAGAGAGGAGAGCCTTCCAGAAGGACAACCATCTCTGCAGCAATCCACCAATCAGGCCTGTATGGTAGAGTGGCCAGACGAAAGCCACTCCTTAGTAAAAGGAACATGGAAGCCCGTCTGGAATTTGCAAAAAAAACACCTGAATGACTCTCAGACCATGAGAAACAAAATTCTCTGGTCTGATGAGACAAAGATTGAACTCTTTGGTGTGAATGCCAGGCACCATGTTTGGAGGAAACCAGGCACCGCTCATCACCAAGCCAATACCATCCCTACAGTGAAGCATGGTGGTGGCAGCATCATGCTGGCAACCAGTTCAGGGTGTCGCCTGCTCACTGCCCGATGATTGCTGGGATGGGCTCCAGCACCCCCGCGACCCTAATGAGGATAAGCGGTACGGCAAATGGGATGAGATGAGATATATATATGTGTGTATTTTTAGAAATATAAGTAATGTATGATCCCCAGAGCTAGGCAAGCAAAATAAACTTTAAACAAAATAATGCGCACGGAATGTCAACACTCTTTAAATCTGCAATACAACAGTTTTACGACAACCGTATTTAATTGTAGATTAAACTGCAAAACTTTGTATGTTATTTATTTATTCTAATCTTTTGCACAATACAAAATGTAAACAGTTCTTATCTAGCCTCTTCTTTTTTATTTTATCTTCAAGTCTTTTAATACATGTTTATCGTGGGGTGCCATGTCTAATCTCATTGTAAACAATGTTAATTATGTGGTAATCAACGACAATCGATACTATTGTATTTTATTTTATTTCAATCTCGTAGTAATCTTACAAATTACTTTTTGAATTGTTATTTTATCCTCTTATCAAGGTCAAAATTGATTTTGGATTGATTTATGTTGACCAAAATAGGGCAGTTTTGAACATTAAATCATCCCTCGCACGTTTACTGAAGGCTCTGTTGGAAATTTCATCTATTTACCTCGTATTTGAAGGAGGCTGAAATTTAACTGTGAGAATGAAATAATACAATTGTCTTCATTGTCATTGATTAAAACAATATAGTGTGCATTGTTTACAACACTAATAGATGAAGAAAAACATGTAATAAAAGATTTATACTGTATTTGGTTGACAATAAGCATTGTCACAGTGACCAATTTATTTTTTGTGTGGTGACATGTGTATAGCCAGAAATCTATAAAGAATTATTTAATCTTTTACTCAGATATCAAATAGGGATGCACGATAACTGTTTTTTTCCTAAAAATGGCTTGTAAACCCTGCTTCTGGAGACCGTTACCAATAATTATTTTAAACTGCTTGTTATGCAGAAAATAAAAAACAAACACTCAACAAAATTAATTTAGTTTTCCTTGTGCATTTATTTTTGTTTATAATCACAATAAGGTATACAGCTTTAATAAAGATGTCTCCAGAAAGTAGTGTTGAGACTAGAGCTTGAATTTATCATGCGATCGATCAATACTTACTTTGTTTTTTACAAAAAACTATAAAGACAAGCAATAGTTAGGACATATGCATATAGATATCACAGAAAGTACATATGATTATTAGTGTGTTCATTATGTGAGAATATGTCAATATTAAACATTTCACAAGTGCTCCAATACTGAAGGTCACAAATGCCTTTGCCAAGAAAGCCAAATCACTCTTATCAAGTGGCATCATCTGAGCTAAATACATTAGTTGTCCCACGATTTCTATAAAAAATAAAAAACATATATCTGAATGATGAAGACATACTGGAACCCCATAATAATTCACTCCAAATAGCAAGGAACTGCTGTGGAGTTGCTGGCTTCTGTTAGTTTAGATAGATAGATAGATAGATAGATAGATAGATAGATAGATAGATAGATAGATAGATAGATAGATAGATAGATAGATAGATAGATAGATAGATAGATAGATAGATAGATAGATAGATAGATAGATAGATAGATAGATAGATACTTTATTCATCCCCGGAGGGAAATTCACATCCAGTTTTCATCCATTAATGCAACCACTAAGCGTCACTTTGGAATCGTGAGTCTCACCCTGACATATTTGGCATGCAGCTGCTTCCCAAGTCAAGTCAAGTCATTTTTATTTGTATAGCCCTAAATAACGAAGAGTCTCAAAGGGATTCACAGATTATTACACTATATTACACAGACTATTTTTCAGAATACTAATATACATTCCCCTGCTCTGGAACCGACGAGAAGAGTAGGTTATTCATATGCTATAGAGTAGAAGTGAGTTTTAAGCTTAGATTAAAACATTTCCACTGAGGTTGCAGATCGGATCTCAGTGGGAAGAGCATTCCACAGCACCGGTGCCCGGATGGAGAACGCTCTCGAACGATCACCAGAAGACCGGCACCCTCAGAACGTAGGCTTCGGACCGGGACATAGGGGGAAATCAGATCTGAAAGATAAGAGGGAGCAAGTCCATGTATGATTTTGTATAATACTAAGAGAACCTTGAAATCACATCTAAGGCTAACTAGGAGCCAATGCAGGTTAGCCAAAATCGGTGTGATGTGATCGGACTTTTTTGTTCTAGTTAAAAGCCTCGCTGCGGCATTTTGTACCAGCTCAAAAGACTTGATTCTAGACTTCGGGAGACCGGACAGTAGTGCATTACAGTAATCGAGACAGGAGGTAACAAACGCATGAATTATAATTTCCGCATCCGACTGAGACAGTATAGAACAAATTTTAGCAATGTTACGAAGATGGAAGAAAGCGGTTCTAGTCATTTTCTTTACATGCTTTTCAAAGGATAGATGAGGGTCAAATATGATACCTAAATTATTAACTGAATCACTCTGTGTGATGTGACGTTTGTCAATGTTCACAGCAGTTTTTGAGAATAAGTCGCGGCATTTAGATGGACCAATGACTAACATTTCGGTCTTTTCAGAGTTCAGACGCAAGAAATTGAGTGACATCCACTCTTTTATCTCAATGAGGCAGGCCTCCAAATTTCCACAGTTGAAAGTGGCAGATTCCTCCAACGGAAGATATAGTTGAGTGTCGTCTGCGTAGCATTGGAAACTGATATTGTACTTGTGAATTATATCACCTAATGGAAGCATGTAAATGCTGAAAAGAAGGGGGCCAAGCACTGAACCCTGTGGAACACCACAGGTAACACTAAAGAGCTCAGATGTCATTTCGCCATATTTAACACAGTGCGTCCTATCTGAGAGGTAGGATCTGAACCACGAGAGGACGGTTCCTGAGAGACCAATCCATTTTTCCAACCGTTCTAGTAGGAAATCGTGGTGCACTGTGTCAAAAGCAGCACTAAGATCCAGCAGCAGCAAAAGTGATAAAGCGCCAGATTCCATTGCCAGTAGGAGATCATTTGTTACCTTGATCCGAGCTGTCTCAGTAGAGTGGTTATCCCTGAAGCCTGATTGCATAGATTCAAAAAGGTTATTCTCGGATATGAAATCATTCAGCTGCTGTGCCACTACTTTTTCAAGTACTTTAGAAAAGAAAGGTAGGTTTGACACAGGTCTATAATTACATAAGATTTCTGGATCAAGGTTGGGTCGTTTCAGTGTGGGTTTAATAACGGCGGACTTAAAAGCTGATGGAACACAGGAAAACATCAGACCTCCTATTTGATCCCGTCAGACACGTCTATGGGGTTCCAGGATGGCCAAAATTCTGTCTACAAATAAAATGACGTTCCATTAGTGTCAAAATTCTGTAGATGTGTAGTATGACGATGTAATGCAGCGTCCGTTAGTGTTACGTGTCGTTACTATGCGCATATGTCAAGTGTCGTTACTCGATGTCACATAACTTGTGCACACATACAACAAAAGTTGACATCGACATGAGCAACAACACATAACATATGCACAACGACAACCATATGCAACACTAATTGACTTAAACGACACGTAGGAATAATTTTGGTACTCATGAGATGTCATTTAATACATAGACAGAAACTTGGCAATCATGGAACCTATTACGCATGCATGCCACACCTACACATATACATCGTCAGTTGACATTGACACAAGCAATGACATCATATATGCACACAGGAATGACACACAACACAAACAGAAGCTGCATGACATCGTAAAACTACATTGGCAAAATATTGGCATTAATGGAACTTCATTTTACACATTGATAGAATCAGGGCAATCATGGAAATCCATAGTACATGTGCACTTACAAAACGGTAGCTGACATAAACATGAGAAACGGCACACAACACTGATGGACGCTCATGACATTTTCAAAATACACATCAGCCACATTTTTGCACCAATGGAACCCCATAGTAGTCACACATATACATATATAACAGCAGTTGATCGACAACAGTGACACTTGATATATGCATACAACAAGTCTCGTCACATGCGCATACAACATCATTGGAGCATATACATAATTTTGGACACCAATGCAACTCCATTTGTATGCACTTTACACATATACAACGGCAACTGCCATCAACAAGAGCAACACCCCTCATATGCACACTGCATGTCACGTCTCCTGTTAGACAACATACCATTGGCCGCATAGACAGAAGTTTGGAAGAAATTGAACTCCACATGTGTGCATGTTACACATAAACAACAGCAGCTTACATTGACTCACGCAACAATCCTATGCACACAGCAAGTCCTATGCACAAAGCACGTCAATGACACATGAAAAGTTAACATCATGTGAGGCGCATTTACAGAATGTTGGCATGGATGAAACCCCATAGTACACGTTACACAACTCCATATAAATGGCAGCTGACAAAGAATCAAACAGGCACAACAGTACTGTATACAGAATTTTGGCATCAATGGAACACATTATACAGCAACGGCACTTAGCATGTGCACACATCAAGTCACAAGCATGTATGACATGTCGTTGAGTGCATGGACTGGATTTTGAAACTAATGGAAGGACATTTTATATACATGTATATAGACACAATTTGGGGAGTAATGAAACTCCATATGCATGCACGTTACATATATGTAAGGGCATTTGTTCTTGATAATAGCAACAAAGCTTAAAGGCACACTGCAAGTCACGTCACCTGCCAGACAACATATCATTGGGCGCATAGACAGAATTCTAGCAATAATGGAACCCGGTGTCTATGCACGTTACACATATACAATGGCAGTTGAGCTCAACACGAGCAACGATGCTTATATAGACACTGCAAGTCAGGTAACCCACCAGACAACATATCATTGGGCACATGTACAGAATTATGGCACTAATGGAATTCCATACACGTGCATATTACACATATACAACCACAGCTGACATCAACATGAGCAGCGACACTTAGCATTTGCACACAGCAAGTCACGACATATAAAAAGTTGACATGTCATTGGGCACATATCCAGAATTTTGGCATGAATGAAACCACATAGTAAACATTACACAACCACATATACAATGGCATCTGAGAACGACACAAGCACTGAATCTTGACATATGCATACAGTAGGTCATGTCACGTGCACAGATGACATGTTGTTGGGCACATAGACAGAATGTTGGCACTAATGAAATATGTTATATATATACAACGACAGCTTACATTGACACAGACGATATTTTGCATATGTACATATGCATCAAGTCACATGCAAGGATGACATGTCATTGAGTGCATGGACATGATTTAGGCAAATGGACCTACATTTGATACACGTATGGACACAATTCTGGCACTCATTACACACCATAAATATCTCTGATTCTATTATGATTAAAAAAAAATCAGAATTTTTTCAAGACAGGATGCAATTCGTACAGTGAGTATTTACATCCGGTATCCGCACTGGTCTGCGTTGTTTCTCCCGATTCAAGTGAGCGAGTTACAACCTGCAGCTGCACTCTCTATAAAAAAAACATCTGCCCGCAGTGCTCAAACCATGGCGCACTATTTTTAAGGCCTGTTTTGAGGTGGGAGCCAATGGAGAGCAAATGAATTCATTGCGCACGTTTTGGGAAAGTTGGAGCAAATGTGTTTTCCATGTAGGCAATGTTGGCAAAGAGAAGCATGGAAATGAGGAAAACCTCTTGCGTGACAAAAAGGGAGTTGCTGCTAAGATACATTTTCCTGAAATGTGCATATGATTGCAGACAAAAAATTGCAAAGAGATCAATCACAATTCTTGTGATTATGTCACATCTTTAAGATATCGATTAAATACTCCTAAACATTTTTAAATTAGTCTTTTAAGGTGGCGGAAAGTGGCTTAAATGTGAAATATATAAAACGGGGGTCTCAAACACAATTGAGTTGGTGGCCGCTGAAGCGAGGTTTCGTGTGAGGTTGTGCCAAAAGGGGTTTTCCACAACAACCGCTGATAAAAGCATTCCAAAAAAAATGAGTACAAGGAAGACTACAAACTAATGAGACTGAAAGTGAGCAAAAAGCACCCTTTTCTTCAGATTTTACCCAGCGTTTCTCAAGGAAAGACAAAAAGAAGGGAAAGTGCTTTTTTTTTTCAAAAAGGAAAAATAAATATTGAATAGACAGCCTCTCTGGCAAGGTCTACTCAGGGGTACTGGAGAGGAGGGTCCGCCAAGAGGTCGAATCTTGGATTCAAGAGGAGCAGTGTGGTTTTCGTCCCGGCCATGCAACACTGGACCAGCTCTATACTGTCTGCAGGGTCCTTGAGGGTGCATGCGAGTTTGCCTACATGTGTTTTGTGGACTTGGAAAAGGCATTCGACCTTGTCCCTCAGGAGGCCCTGTGGGGGTGCTTCGCGAGTATAGGGTACAGCACAGTCTTATCCGGGCTGTGCGTTTCCTGTATGCCAGAGTCCGGTCCGCATTGCCGGCAGTAAGTCCGATTCGTTCCCAGTGAGAGTTGAACTCCACCATGGCTGCCCGGTAATTCTGTTCATAACTTTTATAGACAGAATTTCAAGGCGCAGCCTTGGCGGGGATGGAGTCCGGTTCGGGGGCCTCAGCATTGCATCATTGCTTTTTGCAGATGATGTGGTGCTGATGGCTTTCTCGAGCTGTAATCGCAGCCGAGTGTAAAGCGGCCGGGATGAGGATCAGTACCTCTAAGTCCGAGACCATGGTACTCAGCCGGAAAAGGGTGGCATGCTCCTTCCGGGTTGGGCATGAGATCTTGCCCTAAGTGGAGGAGTTCAAGTATCTTGGGGTCTTGTTCACAAGTGAGGGTAGAATGGAACAAGAGATCGACAAACGGGTTGGTGCAGCGTCTGCTGTCATTCGGACCTTGTACCGGTCCATCGTGGTGAAAAGGGAGCTAAGCCGAAAGGCAAAGCTCTCGATCTACCTGTCGATCTACGTTCCTACCCTCACCTATGGTCATGAACTGTGGGTTATGACCGAAAGAACACGATGCCGTATACAAGTTGCTGAAATGAGTTTTCTCCGCAGGGTGTCTGGGCTCTAATATAAGGTGCGAAGCTTAGTCATCCGCGTTGAGAGGAGCCAGTTGAGGTGGCTCGGGCATCTGATAAGGATGCCACCCGGACGCTTCCGGCCGGAGGTGTTCCGAGCATGTCCCACCGGCAGGAAGCCGACCCTTGACACGCTGGAGAGACTATGTCTCTAGGCTAGCCTGTGAACGCCACGGGATCCCATGGGATAAGCTGGAGGAAGTGGCTGGGAATAGGGACGTCTGGGCTTCCCTGCCCCTGCGACCCGACCCTGGATAAGTGGAAGACAATGGATGGATGTATGGATGAAATAGAGAGGGATACATACATTTTGGGAGGTATTTTGGCCAATTGTACATCAACATTTTCATGACACTCTGATGTGAAACCAATAGCAGACCACCATCTAAAATAACATCTGACACATAGCAAACAGCCATTTTAGAGGCATAATTTGCCTAATGGACGAACGGTGCAAAGTAATAATTTGTTGTTGTCATAAAATAGGGAAAATGGGGCTGGAAATACATCTTGTTAAACACCATAAAGTGAACATGTAAGATGGGCTTGCCCTAACCCTGGGTCTACTGTATTTATCTGTTTAGGTTATCTTGTAGATATCTTCGATGTACCTTTAGCAATTCAGTTTATAGATACAAAGGGAATTCCTTGGAAATTACATTTATTGTGTGTATTCACCATTCTCTTTTCCACTTTTTTCCCGCCTTCTTTAAACATATCACATCTTGCAGTCCTATTAGCACATCTTTAAAGACAGTCCTAAAAATAAAGATAACTGCAGAGATGTACCGCTGTTAGCAATCTTCTTCTAGTCCACATATGGTCCACAAGCCTTCTTTTCGGGATTGTAAGTCACAAGTTTACCCTCGTAAATCAAACTGATGTGTTTAGTGCTTCTATTACAATGTAGTAATTGGCCCAGGACGCCCTTCCAAGACCCCCACCACCCTTATCTCTTGCTCTTTCCCCATCTCAAGGCACTTTTGGCACACCACAGTTTGCACCGCAAGTTTCTCTGAGCTTCCGGTCCCATTTACGGGTTGGACCCATATGACTTTTTCTAATAAAACTCAGAAAAGAAAAACAAACAATTCCTCCCTCAACAATTAACAAAGTTACCAAACCCAACAGAAAACAATACTGGTATGCAATTACCCGACAACATCTGCTGTCAGGTACAGTCAATATAAATAGCTGAAAATATAATGAACTGCAGGTTTGGAGACAAATTAGCCACAAGTTTGTGCTTTCCACTCACTATCCTGAGGTTGTCGCCATCTAGGGCAGGGGTGGCGAACAAGTTCGACACAAAGAGCCGAAATTTTTAACTGTGAGAGTCAAACACTCACACCAAGCACTGACCGGCATTCGACGTAACCTACGCAGATGATTGGCAGTCAGTTATGTGTCCGCAGCAGCATAAAAACAACAAATCTGCCAAATTAATTTCAAAATATTATTTATTATTTGGATTCAAGTGTGCTGTCCCGGCTATCGACCTGTTTTTCCGTCCTTGACACCGCTACGGAAGATCCACTTTCGTGTTCGGATCACAAGCTGAGTATGAGAGCGACTTGCTTCCCGCGCCTCGCGAATCCTGGATCGTGGGCGCAGCCCTTCCTCTTTCCTTTAATAAAACTTGTGAAAAACATAATACAATTGGATCCTGTTTCCGTTCTGGTCCTGACAAATACTGTACATCAGGTGTCGGGAACCTATGGATTACGAGCAAAATATGTCTCTTTCAATAAGTACATATGGCTCGAAGGTAAAACACGAAATTCAAATATTATTGTCAATTATTTACTCTATCAATACTGTGTGGGGTTTTTAAGGGTTATTGTTCTATCTTCGTTATTCATTATCCATTATCCGTTATCGGTCAGTTCATAATACGCTACAAAGCCTAGGAGCCGGGACACTTACTCTCAGCCAAGAGGCCAAGCTAAGGTCCGAGCCCTAAAGCCTTGCTGCGATCATTGCGAATACACCGTTCCCGGAGGTACTGCAATACCGGGCCAGTATATGTCCATCATTAAAGTCCACAGTCCAAAAATCACAGCCTCTAAAATTGCCGCTAGAGGGCAGTATTGGCCACATGCAGAGCCTGTTTTGGCACATGCTAAGACAAGAGGCCACTGTTTTCCCCCTGTCCAGTATGTATAAGTCTTTACTACAGTTTACAGTCAAGGTGTCACACTAACCATTTTGGGTGTAAATTGCTAAATAATCCTTTACATGGAAACTTATCAAACAATCTATATTCATTGTTGAGACACTTTATGATGAAAATCTATAGAACAACCTGTAAACACCCAAAGGCTCTAGCAAGGCACCCAGAGTTATACACACAGTGGCGCACTCCCTTCTTCTCTACCAGGGCTGTTTGCTCTGAAGGTAATGTTGGGATCCTCATTTGCAGTATTTTGCGAGATTTTTACAAAAGAACTTTGCTCGCATGCATTGTTAGGTTCAAGTCTCTAACATTTATGATAAAACGCTCTGTAATAAAAGACAAAGAGAATCAATTAATATTATAGATATACTTGCAAGGAGAGTTCGGAGAGTGTGTTACCACCAATCGCCCAAATAACTCCGAATCTCCTTTCTTTTTATTATGTTTTTTGCCCTGTAATACATGCCTCTTTACTGAGGGGCGGGGATTCTATCTAACAAAGGAGACTGTTTTCTAACTTTTGCTACGTAGAGTTAATCAGTCTTCTTTGGAAAGCTTGCTTTCCGGCTGATGATGGAAGGTTTCCTTTTGTTTTGGGAGAGACTCCCTTTCCTTCTTCTCACGCTCTTTGGTGAAAAACAATCTTGAGTTATGGCATGAAGAGGTCATTCCAGGTCAGGGTACATCCGTTGGTATGTGAGAACAAAACACAGTCTGTACATCAAAACACAACTCATGACCTTGGAGAGTAGTTTACAGGCTGAGAACTCTTCAAAATGGCTAAGAACATATATAACATATTAAATGTCAACTGTAGGATAAATATAGTTATACAATCCTAACATGCATGTTTTTGGAATGTGGGAGGAAACCGGAGTGCCCGGAGGAGATCCACGCAAGCACGGGGAGAACATGGAAACTCCACACAGGAGGTTCGATCTCATGACTTCAGAAATGTGGCGCACACGCGCTAACCATTGCGCCGCCGTGCTGCCCTAATAGCAGCTCTTTAGATTGAAAATATATTTATCAATTAAATCAGACTTTAAGGAAAGTCAGAAAAGCGCAAAGAAATGCCAGCGGATGCTATGTGGATTGCTATAGCGTTGGGGAATCGACTGAGGCGGCCTTGCAAGGTAAAGCAATAGCCTGGCTGCAGGTATGGCCTACTGTTTTGACAACTACACTATGGATTACTTCTATCCTATGGACATGGGTTTTAACGCACAAGAAATGCGTGTATTCAAGGAATTTCAACTCCTTGCCCTGAAGAATTCTCGTGCCGGCGTGATGAAGGGGCATATCGTGGAGGAAAAGCCGGAGCTAGCGAAGCGGCTAGCGGCGTTATAAGTCTTCGGTACCATCCGTAATCATGGTAAATGCGAACTCACGACCAAATAAGATCATCGAGTGCTGGTGGAAAACATCGAAGCGCACAGGGAGCGCAGTTGCTGTGTTTTGCGGAAACGTGGCTCACGTTTAGCATTCCGGACGCTAACGTGTAGCCACCCGGAGCTACCCGGAGCAATCCGGCTTCAACGCCGCTAAACAGAGACACAAAAGCCGTGAGGAATCGGAGAGGAGGCGGACTTGCTAACACGAGGTGGTGTATCCCTGGATTTTCACAAAGAAAAGTTTTCCATCTGCCGCAGGGATGTCGAATTTTTGGACTGGCGTGACGTCATCTACTTCGCTACAAGCACCCCTAGCGCATCATGTTCATCTGTTAATAAACAACAGGGTAGACTGCTGGAAGTGTGAATTTCCCTACGGGGATGAATAAAGTATCTATCTATCTATCTATCTATCTATCTATCTATCTATCTATCTATCTATCTATCTATCTATCTATCTATCTATCTATCTATCTATCTATCTATCTATCTATCTATCTATCTATCTATCTATCTATCTATCTATCTATCTATCTATCTATCTATCTATCTATCTATCTATCTATCTATCTATCTATCTATCTATCTATCTATCTATCTATCTATCTATCTATCTATCTATCTATCTATCTATCTATCTTTCTATCTGTCTATCTGTCTATCTATCTATCTATCTATCTATCTATCTATCTATCTACTGCTAACGACTAGGCTAACAACTCTGCTAAGCCACTGCTGCGGACCCTGTATCTTTCTAACACCAGGTCCATTAGCCATTAAACAAATGAGCTGGAGCTACAAAG
This sequence comes from Urocampus carinirostris, assembly GCF_059441175.1. Taxonomy (NCBI): domain Eukaryota; kingdom Metazoa; phylum Chordata; class Actinopteri; order Syngnathiformes; family Syngnathidae; genus Urocampus; species Urocampus carinirostris. The sequence continues at coordinate 3,139,603 of NC_142358.1, read as the reverse complement.
TGGGAAACCGCTACAATCGGGACGGTTTTATTTTAATCATCTTCAATAAAACTGCAATTATGTATTGTGTGTTTTAGTAGGTAGATGTATAATGGTTATTTTTTTATGGTGACATACTTTAATGCCGTCATCTCGGGTACGTTTAACCCTTTGGAGGCTTTTATGAAGATGCAACGCTGTTTTGACGATTTTCACTTTTTGCAGGCTGTTTTGGTCCGCATCAACCGCAAAAACCAAAGGTTTTCTGTATACAGTATTCATATTGATCTAGGAGACAAGCTCTCGCATTATTGTTATTTCATAGATTTTATTGAATCATCAACCAATACACACTGAAATAAAATGTGCTGGAGAATTAGCGTTTGTCTGTAGAGCGTGGTTGGTGGTTTTCTTCAATTTTGTCATAAAAAATTGAAGAAAACCACCCTCAAACCCCCCTTCAAAAAAAATAAAATCTAAATATTTTTGCTTTTATGGCTCTTTGGGTTAAAAGATTCCGGACCCCTGCTGTACAATGTCCGTCATTATTCAGTCTAAAGAGGCCAGCAGATCATCTCGAGTGAGGTCTACATTGATCTCAATTCCAGAGAGGTGCTTCTCAGCAGAGGGACCTCTTCCCTGGCAGCCTCCCTGCGGCGATTAGAGAAGCAGCGCAATTTCACTTTGTTTTTCTTTCCCTTTTCTTGTTCTCCATCCAAACAAAATCGGTCGGCGATGTCGGAAGCGTCGTTAGGCGGTACAACCTCGCCGTGACCCCTTTTGGCTTTTCCTCCTCGTTTTATCAATGAGATGGTTCTGCTCTGTGAATCAAAGCCGCGCTTCATGTTTTTGTTGGCTTCCTCCAACTCGTGGCGGAGTCTCGGCTGGAGGATTTAAAGGGGGAAGTTACGAGTCGTGATGATGCCCTCCTCTTGACTGAGGCCAGACGGATTTTGAACTCCAGTAAAGTTCACTATCATTGAAACCAAAATTTGCGTGTGCAAAATGCGTTTTTAGATAGTTCCTATGTTAAGAAAAAAGTAGTTTTTTCCATGTCAGCGGTCTCTAACTGTTTTCAAGCGTCAAGCTACTTTTTGTAACTAACGAGCGCAAAGGGCACTCAGTTTAAAATAAACTTCTATAATAGCATCCTAGCCAAATGCCTTGCCGGGTAGCTGAAAGGGTAGCTTGATAGTTAGAAAGGTGAACAGTTAAAAAAAATAAAAGAGATAGCTTGCTGTAAGAATAAAAATCCAACTAAATAACCAGTTGAGAACTTAAAAAAATCGAACTAGCTAACTAGAAAGGAGGCCAAATTTTAACTTGATAACTAGCAAAAAATGTAAAACGCTCACAAAGCTACAAAGGTAGTCAGATAGGTAGCTACAAAGACTGCACACTTTTTGCCCATCGCCTTTATTAAACCCATAGATTGAAATTGAGTTTGTTGTAATTCCTGTAAAATAAGACATTAAAAAGATGAATATAAACAGGATAAATATGTTTAATACATGAATAGATTCTCAATCTCTTCTTTTAAATAATAGCTTAAAAATCATCATTTTTTTATTTGAATTTTTAGAATAACAACTTATCCTGATGTTACTATTTTGTTACTATGTTATCATCAGGTTGAGTATTATAAATAGGGTCAACACAGTCAAATAATCAAAAAAAAACTTACCCAGAAAACCACAATGACCCCACACTGGTGAGCTATTTTCAGAACAAGTCCGCAGGCTACTCAGCTGTCTTTGGGGGGCACCTAGCCCGAGACCCCTGTTCCCCCCATACGACACCGACAACAACATATTTCCAATACCCTAAACTGTAGTTATATCTCTAAGATGCATGTCAGCTATTGGTCGATGTCTTATAAGATGCTGGTCTGCTACTGGTTTGCGTCACGGCATCATCAAAATCCTGATTTGAGATTGGAGGGGTGAGCAAAATTTGGAGTGGCAGGCCGCATTGCGTT